>NW_021604593.1:3909827-3913703 GCF_004785775.1 Grammomys surdaster
CATGAAGTCAAGGTTCTCTTCTTCCACCTATGCCCAGCAGGGCCCTCCACTCTTACATATTGAACTGAAGCACTGGATCCCTCCCTAAGTGCTCCCAGGCTGGTGGTTTAGACCCTGGGAGCTGTGGTTGGTTGGTATTGTTGCTCTCCTCATGGGGCCACAAATCCTTTCAGCTCTCCTTCAGTCTTCACTCTAACTCCTCTATTGAGAACCCCATGATCAGTTCAATGGCTAGTTGTGAGCATCTGCCTCTGAGTATGTCAGACTCTTGAAGACCTCTGAGGAGATATCCATATCAGGCTCTTATCAGCATGCACTTCCTGACTTACACATCAGCATCTACCTTTGGTGATTGCACATGGGATAGATACTCAGGGGGAGTGGTCTTGAGACGGCCCCTCCTTCAGTTTCTGTCCCTCACTTTGTCTCCATATTTGCTCCCTTGAGTATTTTGTTGCTCCTTCTAAGAAGGACCGAATCACCCCCACTTGGTCTTCCTTCTTTATGAGCTTCATGTGGCCTGTGAGTTGCATCTTGGGCATTTCAAAGTTCTGGGCTAATATCCAATAATCAGTGAGGGAATACCATGTGTGTTCTTTTGTGATTAGCTTACCTCACTCAGGATGATGATTTCTAGTTCCATCCATTTACCTAGGAACCTCTCGAATAAATTGTTTTTAATAGCTGAGTAATACTCCATTGTGTAAATATACCACATTTTTGAATCCATCCCTCAGTTGAAGGACATCTGGGTTCTTTCCAGCTCCTGGCTATTATAAACAAGGCTGCTATGAACATAGTTGAGCATATGTCCTTGTTATATGTTCGAGCATCTTCTGGGTATATGCCTAGGAGTGGTATAGCTGGATCCTCAGGTAATGCTATGTCCAAATTTCTGAGGAACCGCCACACTGATTTCCAAAGTGGTTGCACCATCTTGCAGTCCCACCAACAATGGAGGAGTGTTCCTCTTTCTCCACACCCTCGCCAGCATCTACTATCACCTGAGTTTTTAATCTTAGCCATTCTGACTGGTGTGAGATGGAATCTCAGGGTTGTTTTGATTTGCATTTCCCTGACGACTAAGGATGCTGAACATTTCTTTAGGTGCTTCTCGGCCATTCGAGTTTCTTCCGTTGAAAATTCTTTGTTAAGCTCTATACCCCATTTTTTAATAGGGTAATTTGGTTGTCTGGAGTCTAATTTCTTGAGTTCTTTGTATATATTGGATATTAGCCCTCTATCAGATGAAGGATTGGTAAAGATCTTTTCCCAATTTGTTGGTTGTCATTTTGTCCTATTGACAGTGTCCTTTGCCTTACAGAAACTTTGCAATTTTATGAAGTCCCATTTGTCAATTCTTGATCTTAGAGCATATGCCATTGGAGTTCTGTTCAGGAACTTTTCCCCTGTGCCCAAGTATTCGAGGCTTTTCCCCACCTTCTCTTCTATTAGTTTCAGTGTATCTGGTTTTATGTGGAGGTCCTTTATCCACTTAGACTTGAGCTTTGTACAAGGGGATAAGAATGGATCAATTTTCATTCTTCTACATGTTGTCTTCCAGTTGAACCAGCACCATTTGTTGAAAATGCTGTCCTTTTTCCACTGGACAGTTTTAGCTCCTTTGTCAAAGATCAAGTGACCATAGGAGTGTGGGTTCATTTCTGGGTCTTCAATTCTATTCCATTGATCTTCCTGCCTGTCTCTGTACCAATACCAGGTAGTTTTTATCACTATTGCTCTGTAGTACAGCTTGAGGTCAGGGATGGTGATTCCTCCAGAAGTTCTTTTATTGTTGAGAATAGTTTTCGCTATCCTGGGTTTTTTGTTATTCCATATGAATTTGAGAATTTCCTTTTCTAACTCTGTGAAGAATTGAGTTGGGATTTTAATGGGGATTGCATTGAATCTGTAGATTGCTTTTGGCAAGATGGCCATTTTTATTATATTAATCCTGCCAATCCATGAGCATGGGAGATCTTTCCATCTTCTGAGATCTTCTTCAATTTCTTTCTTCAGAGACTTGAAGTTCTTGTCATACAGGTCTTTCACTTGCTTGGTTAGATTCACACCAAGGTATTTTATATTATTTGCAACTATTGTGAAGGGTGTCATTTCCCTAATTTCTTTTTCAGTCTGTTTATCTTTCATGTAGAGGAAGGCTACTGATTTGTTTGAGTTGATTTTATAACCAGCCACTTTGCTGAAGTTGTTTATCAGGTTTAGGAGTTCTCTGGTGGAAGTTTGGGGGTCACTTAAGTATACTATCATATCATCTGCAAATAGCGATATTTTGACTTCTTCCTTTCCTATTTGTATCCCTTTGACTTCTTTTTGCTGTCTAATTGCTCTGGCTAAGACTTCCAGTACTATATTGAATAGGTAGGGGGAGAGTGGGCAACCTTGTCTAGTCCCTGATCTTAGTGGGATTGCTTCAAGTTTCTCTCCATTTAGCTTGATGTTGGCTACTGGTTTGCTGTAAATTGCTTTTACTATGTTTAGGTAGGGGCCTTGAATTCCTGATCTTTCCAAGACTTTTATCATGAAGGGATGTTGAATTTTGTCAAATGCTTTCTCAGCATCTAGTGAGATGATCATGTGGTTTTTTTCTTTAAGTTTGTTTATATAGTGGATTACATTGATGGATTTCTGAATATTGAACCATCCCTGCATTCCTGGGATAAAACCTACTTGATCATGATGGATGATTGTTTTGATGTGGTCTTGGATTCGGTTTGCTAGAATTTTATTGAGTATTTTTGCATCGATGTTCATAAGGGAGATTGGTCTGAAGTTCTCTTTCTTTGTCGGGTCCTTGTGGGGTTTGGGTATGAGTGTAATTGTAGCTTCATAGAACGAATTGGGTAGTGTTCCTTCTGTCTCTATTTTGTGGAATAGTTTGAAGAGAATTGGTATTAGGTCTTCCTTGAAGGTCTGATAGAATTCAGCACTAAAACCATCTGGTCCTGGGCTTTTTTTAGTGGGGAGACTTTTAATGACTGCTGTTATTTCCTGAGAGGTTATGGGACTATTTAGATGGTTTATCTGCTCCTGGTTTAACTTTGGGACCTGGTATCTGTCTAGGAAATTGTCCATTTCATCCAGGTTTTCCAGTTTTGTTGAGTATAGGCCTTTGTAGTAGGATCTGATGATTTTTTTAATTTCTTCAGTTTCTGTTGTTATGTCTCCCTTTTCAGTTCTGATTTTATTAATTTGGATACTGGCTCTGTGCCCTCTGGTTAATCTGGCTAAGGGTTTATCTATCTTGTTGATTTTCTCAAAGAACCAGCTCCTGGTTTTATTGATATTTTGTATTGTTCTTTCTGTTTCTATTTGGTTGATTTCAGCCCCGAGTTTGATTATTTCCTGCCTTCTACTCCTCCTGGGTGTATTTGCTTCTTTTTGTTCTAGAGCTTTTAGTTGTGCAGTCAAGTTGTTAGTGTGTGCTCTTTCCAGTTTCTTTTTGTAGGCACTTAGAGCTATGAGCTTTCCTCTTAGCACTGCCTTCATGGAGTCCCACAAGTTTTGGTATGATGTGTCCTCATTTTCATTGAATTCTAAAAAGTCTTTAATTTCTTTATTTCTTCCTTGACCAAGTCATCATTGAGTAGAGAGTTGTTCAGTTTCCATGTGCACGTGGGTTTTCCATTGGTTTTGTCATTATTAAAGACCAGTCTTAGTCCGTGGTGATCTGATAAGATGCAAGGGATTATTTCAATCTTTTTGTATCTGTAGAGGCTTGTTTTGTGACCAATTATATGGTCTATTTTGGAGAAGGTACCATGAGGTGCTGAGAAAAAGGTATATTCTTTTGTTTTAGGATGAAATGTTCTATAGATGTCTGTTAAGTCCATTTGGTTCATAACTTCTGTTAAT
>NW_021604593.1:3914103-4129062 GCF_004785775.1 Grammomys surdaster
AAGGCTGCTATGAACATAGTTGAGCATATGTCCTTGTTATATGTTCGAGCATCTTCTGGGTATATGCCTAGGAGTGGTATAGCTGGATCCTCGGGTAATGCTATGTCCAATTTTCTGAGGAACCGCCAGACTGATTTCCAAAGTGGTTGCACCATCTTGCAGTCCCACCAACAATGGAGGAGTGTTCCTCTTTCTCCACACCCTCGCCAGCATCTACTATC
Source organism: Grammomys surdaster (assembly GCF_004785775.1). Lineage (NCBI taxonomy): Eukaryota > Metazoa > Chordata > Mammalia > Rodentia > Muridae > Grammomys > Grammomys surdaster. The sequence continues at coordinate 3,914,325 of NW_021604593.1, forward strand.
ACCTGAGTTTTTAATCTTAGCCATTCTGACTGGTGTGAGATGGAATCTCAGGGTTGTTTTGATTTGCATTTCCCTGACGACTAAGGATGCCGAGCATTTCTTTAGGTGCTTCTCGGCCATTCGAGTTTCTTCTGTTGAAAATTCTTTGTTAAGCTCTATACCCCATTTTTTAATAGGGTAATTTGGTTGCCTGGAGTCTAATTTCTTGAGTTCTTTGTATATATTGGATATTAGCCCTCTATCAGATGAAGGATTGGTAAAGATCTTTTCCCAATTTGTTGGTTGTCGTTTTGTCCTATTGACAGTGTCCTTTGCCTTACAGAAACTTTGCAATTTTATGAAGTCCCATTTGTCAATTCTCGATCTTAGAGCATATGCCATTGGAGTTCTGTTCAGGAACTTTTCCCCTGTGCCCAAGTATTCGAGGCTTTTCCCCACCTTCTCTTCTATTAGTTTCAGTGTATCTGGTTTTATGTGGAGGTCCTTTATCCACATAGACTTGAGCTTGGTTGTCTGGAGTCTAATTTCTTGAGTTCTTTGTATATATTGGATATTAGCCCTCTATCAGATGAAGGATTGGTAAAGATCTTTTCCCAATTTGTTGGTTGTCGTTTTGTCCTATTGACAGTGTCCTTTGCCTTACAGAAACTTTGCAACTTTATGAAGTCCCATTTGTCAATTCTCGATCTTAGAGCATATGCCATTGGAGTTCTGTTCAGGAACTTTTCCCCTCTGCCCAAGTATTCGAGGCTCTTCCCCACCTTCTCTTCTATTAGTTTCAGTGTATCTGGTTTTATGTGGAGGTCCTTTATCCACTTAGACTTGAGCTTTGTACAAGGGGATAAGAATGGATCAATTTTCATTCTTCTACATGTTGTCCTCCAGTTGAACCAGCACCATTTGTTGAAAATGCTGTCCTTTTTCCACTGGACAGTTTTAGCTCCTTTGTCAAAGATCAAGTGACCATAGGAGTGTGGGTTCATTTCTGGGTCTTCAATTCTATTCCATTGATCTTCCTGCCTGTCTCTGTACCAATACCAGGTAGTTTTTATCACTATTGCTCTGTAGTACAGCTTGAGGTCAGGGATGGTGATTCCTCCAGAAGTTCTTTTATTGTTGAGAATAGTTTTCGCTATCCTGGGTTTTTTGTTATTCCATATGAATTTGAGAATTTCCTTTTCTAACTCTGTGAAGAATTGAGTTGGGATTTTAATGGGGATTGCATTGAATCTGTAGATTGCTTTTGGCAAGATGGCCATTTTTATTATATTAATCCTGCCAATCCATGAGCATGGGAGATCTTTCCATCTTCTGAGATCTTCTTCGATTTCTTTCTTCAGAGACTTGAAGTTCTTGTCATACAGGTCTTTCACTTGCTTGGTTAGATTCACACCAAGGTATTTTATATTATTTGCAACTATTGTGAAGGGTGTCATTTCCCTAATTTCTTTTTCAGTCTGTTTATCTTTCATGTAGAGGAAGGCTACTGATTTGTTTGAGTTGATTTTATAACCAGCCACTTTGCTGAAGTTGTTTATCAGGTTTAGGAGTTCTCTGGTGGAAGTTTTGGAGTCACTTAAGTATACTATCATATCATCTGCAAATAGCGATATTTTGACTTCTTCCTTTCCTATTTGTATCCCTTTGACTTCTTTTTGTTGTCTAATTGCTCTGGCTAGGACTTCCAGTACTATATTGAATAGGTAGGGGGAGAGTGGGCAGCCTTGTCTAGTCCCTGATCTTAGTGGGATTGCTTCAAGTTTCTCTCCATTTAGCTTGATGTTGGCTACTGGCTTGCTGTAAATTGCTTTTACTATGTTTAGGTAGGGGCCTTGAATTCCTGATCTTTCCAAGACTTTTATCATGAAGGTATGTTGAATTTTGTCAAATGCTTTCTCAGCATCTAGTGAGATGATCATGTGGTTTTTTTCTTTAAGTTTGTTTATATAGTGGATTACATTGATGGATTTCCGAATATTGAACCATCCCTGCATTCCTGGGATAAAACCTACTTGATCATGATGGATGATTGTTTTGATGTGGTCTTGGATTCGGTTTGCTAGAATTTTATTGAGTATTTTTGCATCGATGTTCATAAGGGAGATTGGTCTGAAGTTCTCTTTCTTTGTCAGGTCCTTGTAGGGTTTGGGTATGAGTGTAATTGTAGCTTCATAGAACGAATTGGGTAGTGTTCCTTCTGTCTCTATTTTGTGGAATAGTTTGAAGAGACTTGGTATTAGGTCTTCCTTGAAGGTCTGATAGAATTCAGCACTAAAACCATCTGGTCCTGGGCTTTTTTTAGTGGGGAGACTTTTAATGACTGCTGTTATTTCCTGAGAGGTTATGGGACTATTTAGATGGTTTATCTGCTCCTGGTTTAACTTTGGGACCTGGTATCTGTCTAGGAAATTGTCCATTTCATCCAGGTTTTCCAGTTTTGTTGAGTATAGGCCTTTGTAGTAGGATCTGATGATTTTTTGAATTTCTTCAGTTTCTGTTGTTATGTCTCCCTTTTCAGTTCTGATTTTATTAATTTGGATACTGTCTCTGTGCCCTCTGGTTAATCTGGCTAACGGTTTATCTATCTTGTTGATTTTCTCAAAGAACCAGCTCCTGGTTTTATTGATATTTTGTATTGTTCTTTCTGTTTCTATTTGGTTGATTTCAGCCCCGAGTTTGATTATTTCCTGCCTTCTACTCCTCCTGGGTGTATTTGCTTCTTTTTGTTCTAGAGCTTTTAGTTGTGCAGTCAAGTTGTTAGTGTGTGCTCTTTCCAGTTTCTTTTTGTAGGCACTTAGAGCTATGAGCTTTCCTCTTAGCACTGCCTTCATGGAGTCCCACAAGTTTTGGTATGATGTGTCCTCATTTTCATTGAATTCTAAAAAGTCTTTAATTTCTTTATTTCTTCCTTGACCAAGTCATCATTGAGTAGAGAGTTGTTCAGTTTCCATGTGCACGTGGGTTTTCCATTGGTTTTGTCATTATTAAAGACCAGTCTTAGTCCGTGGTGATCTGATAAGATGCAAGGGATTATTTCAATCTTTTTGTATCTGTAGAGGCTTGTTTTGTGACCAATTATATGGTCTATTTTGGAGAAGGTACCATGAGGTGCTGAGAAAAAGGTATATTCTTTTGTTTTAGGATGAAATGTTCTATAGATGTCTGTTAAGTCCATTTGGTTCATAACTTCTGTTAATGTCAAAGTGTCTGGGTTTAGTTTCTGTTTCCATGATCTGTCTATTGTTGAGAGTGGGGTGTTGAAATCCCCCACTATTATTGTGTGAGGTGTAATGTGTGTTTTGAGCTTTAGTAAAGTTTCTTTTATGTATGTAGGTGCCCTTGCATTTGGAGCATAGATGTTCAGAATTGAGAGTTCACCTTGGTAGATTTTTTCCTTTGATGAGCATGAAGTGTCCTTCCTTATCTTTTTTGATTAATTTTGAACGAAAGTCGATTTTATTTGATATTAGAATGGCTACTCCAGCTTGTTTCTTGGGATCATTGGCTTGAAAAATTGTTTTCCACCCTTTTATTCTGAGGTAGTATCTGTCTTTTTCGCTGAGGTCCGTTTCTTGTATGCAGCAAAATTCTGGGTCTTGTTTGTGTATCCAGTCTGATAGTCTGAGTCTTTTTATTGGGGAATTGAGACCATTGATGTTAAGAGATATTAAGGAAAAATGATTGTGGTTTCCTGTTATTTTTGTTATTAGAGGTAAAGTTATGTTTGTATAGTTATCTTCTTTTGGGGTTGTTGGAAGATTACTTCCTTGCTTTTTCTAGGTTGTAGTTTCCCTCCTTGTGTTGGCGTTTTCCATCAATTATCCATTGAAGTGCTGGGTTTGTGGGAAGATATTGTGCAAATTTGGTTTTGTCATGGAATATCTTGGTTTCACCATCTATAGTGATTGAGAGTTTTGCTGGGTATAGTAATCTGGGCTGGCATTTGTGTTCTCTTAGGGTCTGTATGATGTCAGTCCAGGCTCTTCTGGCTTTTATAGTCTCTGGTGAGAAGTCTGGTGTAATTCTTATAGGTCTGCCTTTATATGTTACTTGACCTTTTTCCCTTACTGCTTTTAGTATTTTTTCTTTGTTTTGTGCATCTGATGTTTTGATTATTATGTGACGGGAGGTATTTCTTTTCTGGTCTAGTCTATTTGGTGTCCTGTAAGCTTCTTGTATGTTTATGGGCATCTTGTTCTTTAGGTTAGGGAAGTTTTCCTCAATAATTTTGTTGAAGATATTTATTGGCCCTTTAAGTTGGGAATCTTCCTTCTCATCTATACCTATTATCCTTAGGTTTGGTCTTCTCATTGTGTCCTGGATTTCCTGGATGTTATGAGTTAGGAGTTTTTTGCATTTTGCATTTTCTTTGACAACTGTGTCAATATTTTCCACCGTATCTTCTGCATTTGAGATTCTCTCTTCTATCTCTTGTATTCGGTTGGTGATGCTTGGGTCTATGACTCCTGATCTCTTTCTTAGGTTTTCTATCTCCATGGTTGTCTCCCTTTGAACTTTCTTTATTGTTTCTATTTCCAGTTTCAGATCCTGAATGTTTTTGTTTAATTCCTTCTTTGTGTTTTCTTGCATTTCTTAAAGGGATTTCTGTGATTCCTCTTTAAGGGCTTCTATCTGTTTACTTGTACTCTCCTGTATTTCTTTAAGGGAGTTACTTAATTCCTTCTTATAATCTTCTATCATCATCATGAGAAGTGATTTTAATTCTGAATCCTGCTTTTCAGGTGTGATAGGGTGTTCAGGGCTTGCTATATTGGGAGAACTGGGTACACATGATGCCAAGAAACTTTGGTTTCTGTTGCTTATGTTCTTGTGCTTGCCTTTCGCCATCTGGTTAACTCTAGTGGTACTGCCCTCACTGTGTAAGACTGGATTCTGTATTTCCAGTTATCTTGCTTATTGCAGAGCTCCTCGGAGTCCAGATGTCTCTGTGGTCTTATGCTCCTAATCTCCTGGGTGGAAGAACTCCTGGGACTCAGGCCACCTCTTGGATCTGGAAATCCTTCTGCTCTGAGTGCAGTGGCTCCTTGGCTGCTCTGAGTGCAGTGGCTCCTCGATGACTCAGGATTCAGTTTCTCCACAGGACAGGAGCAGACCGATTCTGTGTCTGCCCCAGCCCAAAGGACCAGGCAGGGGCGGAAGGGAAGTGGAATTCCGGAGGTGCGGGGTTTGGGTAGCTGCTGTGTCCTGAATGTCCCTGGCTCCCAGATGTATCTCTGGGGCTTAGGGAGTGAGATGGAGTTCTTACCAGCTGCTCTGAGTGCAGTGGCTCCTTGATGACTCAAGATTCAGTTTCTCCACAGGACAGGAGCAGACCAACTTTGTGTCTGCTCCAGCCCAAAGGACCAGGCAGGGGCGGAAGGGCTGACACATCCTTTAACAGGAAATGTTAATTCTTTTTTTCTGAACTGGAGGTGGATCTTAACTGTTGTCCTCACACTTACATGATGAGAACTTTACCCATCAAACCGCCTTCCCAGCTCTTTATAATAAACCTTAATATTTCTTAGCTAATTATTAATCATCTTTCAATTCCTAAGTAACAGGCACTGCCTATAGTACATCTCATATGGTGTAAGTCACACCCACACATAGGTATCTTAGGGAAGCCCCTTTGTAAGTGCTTCTACAACACTCTATGCACATCCCTAGCAAAAGACTAAATCATTTTGTGACCTTCCTTCAATGTGTAAGCTCTTGGGAACCAGGACCATCCATCCCCATACCTTCATTATCAATCATAGTGCCTACTGCGTATCAAGACACAAACAGATTTGTTGATATGACTAAGCAAGGCCATCTTATGAGTTGCCTCATGGTGATCCTGACAGAGGACTGAAGGCAGCAACACTTATTCAGACCGAGTTCTATCTCATGGTATTCAGAGTTCTATCTCATGGTATTCCCCTAAAGCCTTCCATGTATAAGTGAGATCACAAAAGGATCCTCACTTTAGGAGCCAACATGTCCTGATCATCATTTAATGTTTAAAAAATTGGGTGCACGTTGAGAACACACACACGGAATATATAAATATTTGAAATACAATTTTTGTTCAGTGCATGTTGTGTTAATTTATTACAGAATGATGCTTTCTCTTCTGTGAAATAAGGAGACCTCCCAAAAAATCCTAATAATTCAATAGCTGTCACATGAATGAGTATTTTCTAGTGCAACCAAAGGGTAAATGATAATGAGACTGTGTGTGAGTGACAAAATGCTCACCTGTCATCAGCATATCTAGCTCTTCTATTACTGTAAACCCTGCTTCACACTCTCTACTCCCTGGTTCCCACAGTAGAGGTCTAAGAACCTTTTCATAACTTCCCATCTCCCTGGAAATGGTCTCACTGGCCACATTGAAACAATAGCTTCCTTGTTTGTATAATGCCTCTTCTCCCCCAAAAACCATATCTCTGTGTTTGTTCTTTAGTGAGGTAAGCTCAGAATGTCCAGATGTAGGATTTTAGAACTCATCTCTGTAGTCTGCCAGTGTCCTTATGAGTATCTAGGATGTCTGTATCTTACAGTTTAGATTAAGCACATCAATAACCATGTGATCTTTACTCTGAATGTTCTAATGTCTCTATCGTGGCTATTTTTACTGGTATCTCTATTCAACAGTGAGGTTGTATGGTAGATCCCTAAGAGAGAAAAGAGGACCACACTATTTCTGGTCTCATAATCTACCGAAGCTGCTGGTGATCTCTTTTGGACAGTTATGTTCAACTAGAACAAGACTTTACTATACACTCAACATTCAATTTCTGCCCTTCTTTCCTACAAAGCCCAGTACAAAGCTATTTCTAATGCATCCAAACTCCATTGCCAACAATGTGTCTGCCACATACAAGTTAGGTCTAGGGTCATATTCCCTGCTGTTTAATGTTCTTTTACATGGGGTATTTTAAACAGCTCACTTTGGAGTTGACAAATCACTTCCTTATTTGTATAATGCCCCCTTTTTGCCTGATAATCATATCTGGATATTTGCTTTGTAGTGGATTTAATCCTCACTTGTACAAAACAAAATCTTGGTTATTCCCAGGAGTTTCTCTATCTATCTATCTATCTATCTATCTATCTATCTATCTATCACCTGTCTGTCTATATGTATACCTACATATATCTCTCTATCTCTGTCTCTGTTTCTATTTCTATCATCACCTATATTAATCATCTATATCATCAATATCATTTATATCTATCTTGATATCTATATCTATCTATATATGTATATATCTAGTTACACATTATGTCAGAGCTTTTGTGTATACCTCTGCTGAGGCAGTTAGCACAGCACACTCACACCACTGATAATCAACGAATCTCAATGAAGACCTGTTCAATAGTGTGGATTTAAACATCTTAGAAAATAAGGAAAAACAAAGGTAATACATGCTGTGGTATAAAGGGCATGAAAGCTACTGGCTGTAAACGTGGTGGCTGAGGCCTTTTTTAGGACCTTCATATTTCCACTGTAAGACAGTCCCAGGAAGAACTTGAGGGCAGGAGCATAAATTCTGGTTGCTCTGAAATCAAGTACTGAGTCACAGTCAAATGTCTCACATTCTTTATCTACAAAAAAAAAATGCTCATTTGTATTGTTTTAAAAGACACCTTGGAGGCCAGGTCCCAGCTTCAACAGATGTCTTCAGTGACCCATGCACAGGATAGGACATTCCCCTGAAGTTCTTGGATCTTAACACAAGGCCATGCAGGGTGAGTCACAAGGGGGGTGGGGGAGCTGAGGAAAACCAGATGCTTGGGAAAGAAGTGGCAGGAGCCATTGGAAATACTGTACAGTCTAGACTGAACGCTTCATTGGTCTGTAGATAAACAAAGTAGGCCAAGGGTGAAACCTGTGAGCTCAGTCAGCTTTACCCAGGAGAATTCCAGCTCCTATCTTCAGGAAACAGCTAAAGCAAGTTTATGCTACCACGGACAAAGTTGGCACACACTTTACTCTGTCTTAGATCCTGCTCAGTGTGTTTGAGTTTTACAGTACAACACACCCACATCATAAGCGTTTTCCCATATTTGGGCAATTAATCTAGGGACATGAGGACACTCCTTTCCTCCGTGAAGAAGGCTTATGGGTACCTGTCACTGGTGAGGAAGGATATGTGCTCAGGGTCGTTGGCTTAGCTGTTTACTCCCCTCACATATTGTCTGGAGCAGATTAGTATTTTCAGCACATTTACCCGGAATAGATTTGCAAAGTTTAAGGGAGGTCTGGCTGCACAGAAGAGTAGCATTAGCTCAAAACTTCAGGTGTTGTATGCAGATGGTGTGTGTGTGTGTGTGTGTGTGTGTGTGTGTGTGTGTGTGTGAATGTTCTCATTCTTGCAAGTGTAGAAGTCTGTACAGCAATTTCAGCAGACAGGCCAGACCAACACTGGCAAACTGGTGCTTGCAAAACTGTCTTGGTGCTGTTACCTTCCCGTCAGATGACTTGAATCCATCCAGCCTGGATGATACTGTCAGAACAAGAACCCTCCTGTTCAGCGGGCTTCACTAACCTGCACATAAAATGTTGCCAGAGCAATGTCTCCAACTTCCAGAGTAACTTCCTGAGTTGGCTCTGTTTCCAGTCATCTGATTCTGACCCTTATTTTGATATTTTGGCTCCTGTCCCATTCAGTCCAACCAGCTTGACCAACTTTTTGATTTATTATTCTTCTGAGTTTAACTGAATTTTTAATTAGCATTCTCTTTGTTGATTGTTCTATCCTGTTGACATCCTTCTGGAACCCTGATCCAGAGGTACAGGTTCCTTACAAGGAATTTCTTCATTGTACATGAACTAATACTATGCAGTTACTCTACACATGACTTTGCCTGGGAAGGCTATGTTAAGTAGTTCTGTAGGAACAAGAGAATAATCAGGTCAAGTTTAAAGGGTTGTGTGTGTGTGTGTGTGAAATAATACAAGAGCCAACATCTCTATCAGTGTGTAGACTCTATAATGCTTACTCTAATTATTGACCAATGAAATTAATGTTGAAACCAACCAACACTGGAGGACTACATGCAGCCAAAGTCAGAGATGACATCTGTAATTTTCCTTGTAGACAAATAAATGTCCAACTTCTTGAAAAAAAAATTCCAATTAGAGACCCAAAACTTCTAAATGGAATTCAAGATTAAGCTGCCAATCTATTAACACAACAGCAGTACACAGAAGTAATAAAAATGAGTGAAGAAATAAAATTAGGCTTAAGTGAGCAAGTCTTCTGAAGAAAATCGGGGGTAAGTGTGTTCATATGAATATAGTTTAAGTAAATACTGTGAACATCAAGAAATGCTTTTTAAACTGTCAGCTTTTCAGGCAGCCGTAGCCAAATACCTGAATCTGTATTCCCAAGATAAATTCAGTTTATAATGCCTCTAAGACCCAGTGAAGTACTATAAGTAAGCAGTAATGTCTGTCTTTGTGTTCATATTTATATATGTTCCCAGCACTGTCTCCATTGTGGCTCAGTCTGTCCAATGGAAAAGAAATCTACTCAACTTCTGTCCATGGACTTGCAGTCTAATTGTGCCTGCTACCCAAAACATGTCCCTGTTAATCTTTACTGTTTCTTAAACCCAACAGCCCTCTGCATGACAGATCAAGTGATATCTCTCCTGAGAGCATCCCAGTCAATCATGGCTTGCTCTCTTTTGTTTTGATTGCCTTTTAAATGTGTAGCCCACCCATCATCCTCCCCACTTTTTGGTCATTGCTTGATTATATAGAGCAAAAGCCTAGGCTTTGAAAAATGTTCCTGCAGAGGTACATTAGCATCTAACCTCAGCTACTATTTCTATAAAATTGTTTTTTAATTGTTGGTGTGTGTGTATACATGTGTTGGTGTGTATATACCTGTGGTATGTCTTCGTGTGTGTGTTTATGTGTATATGTCTGTGTGTCTTCCGTGTTCCTAAATATATAAATACATCCTGCTCAGTCTGTAAAATGTTATTCATATGTGTGTCACTTCAGGGATGACCATTTTGTATTGGATAACCAATTTGGAGGTTTTTCTCTGGACAAGACTACTTCCTCTACTCTCAGCACTCCTTGTTGGTCTGTTGTTTTTTTGTTTAGGATTAAGGTCCTTTGAGATGTCCTCCTTCCATGTTAGCATGTCTGTCTATTGGTGTCATCCCTGCTTGGGTTTTGTTTTGGCAGTTGTATTAATGAACTTTCACGTTTTTAGCTTCTCTGATATTTCTAGGAGACATGCCTCCTGGGAAACTTCCTGCTCCTCTGACTCTTACAATCTTTACATTCCTTTTTCCTCTATGATCCCTGAGCCTTAGATGCAGGAGCTGTTTTGTAGCTGTATAAGTTGGGGCTGGGTACCACATTGTTCTTTGTTCTCTGAAATCTGATTGATTGTGATTTCTCTAATGGTCTCCATTTGTTGCAAAGAGATATTTCTTTTTAAAGTATAAGTATAGGTGATACTTATACTTATCTGGCTGTAATATAAATATTTAGAACATAAGAATTATGCTGGCTTAGTAAAATGACAGTTGTAGGTTCCCCTTAAAAATCCATGACTTCACTGGCTCTGGGTAGTTGGCTAAGTTTCCAGTACTAGGCATGATTTTCTTCTTCCTTTCAGTCCAATTAAAGAGCTATTGATTACTACAAAGCTATGCATGCCACTACTGCACTGTTAGAAATAAATATTGTGTCATGTGTTGTAGGTCATAAACATCATAACTAGATAGAAATGTTGATTGCTTTGCTTTCCTGGAAACTTGCATAATGTTTTTTAGTACCTGAAAGTTAGTCCTCAGAGAGGAAGATCTCAGGTCATGCTCAATATTTTAATAATATCTTAGTTCAAAGACTTAACATGATTTACTTTTAAGATAATTCTAGGAAAATAACACAGTAGAAAGCATAAGGAATCTGTCTCCCCTGTGGATAGAGCCTGCACGGGCAAAATCTACCAAATGTGTTTTACAACTCTGCGGTCTTTTGATGGCTGGATCTTCTGAGAGAAGACTTGAAGGCTTGTTTCTGCTCTCAGTGGTGAAAATATGGAGGTAGTTAGCCTCTCTTTCCTCTTTTCCAAATCTAAACCTTCAGTCTCACCCTCAGCTCTATAGAAGACCAGCTGCTGCAGCCTCCTCTCCTCTGCCCCAGTCTCCAGAGGATCCCACAACCTTCCCTTTCCAAAAACATATCCTTATCCCAGCCCCCATCTCCATCAGGCATTCCCTGGGAACATACCAGCTAAGCCTGACCGAGAAGCAAGGAGACCAGCAAAGCAAGCAGATGAACTTGTCTTCACTCTATGCCTTATTCCTCAGAAACTAAGAAGATTCTGGTGAAACACCCTGCTTTCCTACCTCCTGTGGACCCCTTCAGCACTTCCCCATTTCTAAGAATCCCTTAATACATCCACATTCCTAAGAATTAACTCCAAATCCATAGAACTATACTATGCCCAAAACTCCCAATGGACACACATAGAAGGATCCCAGAGGCATCCCCTACCAAGAAACACACAGCCATCACACTCTACTAAGAACTAGAAAGCAATAGAAACCAAGGACGGAAATATCTATGCAACAAAGATAAGACCAGCAGATATAAGTACTTAAAATTACAATCATTGCAAACCCAGATGTGTAGATGACAGCTTAGAAACACAACCAAATAACAGCCCCACTAAATAAAGCCCATCAGTCCTACTACCTCAGGCCATGAGAAATGCAAAATAGCTGAAGCACAAGACAAGGACCTTAAAATAGCCTTTATGAATATGACAGAAGTCCTTAAAGAGGAAATGAATAAATCACTTTAAAATATCTACAAAAACACAAATGGTGGAAGGAGATGAATAAATCAATTCAACACCGGAAAGTGGAAATAGAACTAATAAATGAAGCTCAAACGGAAAGAAACCAAGAAATAAAAAAATTGAGGAATTTGAACAGGAAACTCGAAGGCAAGTCTCATCAACAGAATATGGGAGATGGAAGAGAAAAATCTCAGGCATTGAAGACAAGATAGAAAAAAATGGACAGTTCAGTCAAAATAAATATTAAATCTTAAAAAAATTCAAGAAATCTGAGACACTATGAAAATATCAAATCTATGTACAATAGCAATCAAGAAAGAAAGGAGAAGAAACCCAGGTAAAGGCCTAGAACAAAATCGAAGATAAAAGTTTCCTTAAGTTAAATAAGAAAGTACCTATAAAGAAGCATACAGAACATCAAATAGCTAAAACAAACAAACAAATAAACAAAATTTACCTCAGCACACAATAATTAAAACACTAAATGTTCAGAACAGCAGCAGCAGAAAAATTTTAAAAGCTTCAAGGGGGAAAAGAACAAGTAACATAAGAAGAATTACACCTGATTTCTCAATAGAGAGTCTAAAATCCAGGATACTCTGGACAGATGTTCTACCAACAGTAATAGACCACAGATGGCAGCCCAGACCACTACACTCAGTAGAACTTTAATCACAATAGATGGAGAAAGAATTACATTCTAAGATAAAACCAAATATAACCAATATTTATTTACAAATTCATCTCTACCAAAGGTGCCAGAAGGAAAACTTGAACCTGAAGAGGTTTACCACACTCAACAAAATCCAAAGCATAAACAATCCTAGGCCATCAAATTAAAATAGAGGAAAACACACACACACACACACACACACACACACACACACTACCACCACCACTACCGGCACCACCACCACCAGAATAAAATAACAGGAATCAACTAATTCCTGCTCATTGATAACTCTCAACATCAATGGCCACAATTTCTCCAACACAAAGACACAGGGAAGCAAAATGGATGGTAAAACAGGGTCCACCCTTCAGATGAATTCAAGAAACACACCTTAACATCAAAGATAGACATCACCTCAGGATAAATGATGGAAAAAGATATTCCAAGTAAATGGACATGAGAATCAAGCCAGTGCATCAATTTTAATATCTAGCAGAATAGACTTCAAACAAAAACTAACCAGAAGAGGTAGGAAAAGACATCACATGCTCAACAAAGGAAAAATCCACCACGAGGACATTGTAATTATCAAAATCTATGCACCAAACACAAGGGCATCCAAGTTCATAAGAGAACACTATTAGAACTTAAATCACATATTGACTCACACACTGATAGCGGGAGACTTCAGTTCTTAACAATCACCAATAGGCAGGTGATGCAGACAAAATCTAAAGTGAGGAAATTCTGGAGCTAACTGAAGCTATAAATCAAATAGACCTAACAGATATTATACAACATTTCACCCAATCGCAAAAGAAAATACCATCTTCTCAGCGTGTCATGGAACTCTTTCAAAAATGACCACATACTTGGCCATGAACCAATCTCAACAGCTATAAGAAAATTGAAATAATGCCATGCATTCTACCTGACCACCATGGATTAAAGCTGGATATAGACAACAACAGAAACCATACAAACTCATGAAAACTGAACAACTCACTACAGAATAAAATATGGGCCAAGACGGAAATTAAGAAAAGTATTTAAAACTTTCTGCAATTAAAAGAAAATGAAAATACAACATAAGCTAACTTATGAGACACAGTGAAAGTGGTTCTAGTACTAAGTGTATACATAATTCACTAAATTTATAGCACTAAGCACATACATAAAAAAATTGGAGAGATCCCATACTAGTGACTTAATAGCACACCTGAAATATCTAGAATAAAAAGAAGTCACACCAAAAAGGAGTAGAAGGCAAGAAATAATCAAACTCGGGCAGGGCTGAAATAAGTAAAATAAAAACAGAAACAGTACAAAGATTCAATGAAACAAAGAGTTAATTCATTGAGAAAATAGGTAGCAATTTGTCAAATTAACTAGAAAGAAGAAAAAGAGGATGCAAATTAACAGAATTAGAGATTAAAATGGGGGCACAACAATAGATATCAAAGAAATCTAGAGAATCCTAGTGTAAAAAACAGTATTCCAACAAATTAGAAAATCTAAAAGAAAAGGATACTTTTCTTGATATGTATCACTTACCAAAATTAAATCAAGATTAGATAAGCAATATAAACTATTACCCCTAGTAAAATGGAAGCAGTGATTAAAAGTCTACCAACCAAAAATGCACAGGGCCAGAGGTTTTAGTGCAGAATTCTATTATATTTCAAAGAAAAGTTAATGCCAATACTACTCAAATTATTCTTCAAAATAGCAACACAAAAGACATTGTGCAATTCATTTTATGGAATCCTAAACCACACAAAGACCCAACACAAAAAGAGAATTACAGAACAATTTCCCTTATTAATATAGATGCAAGAATTCTTAATAAAATACTTGCAAACAGAATCTAAAAACATATCCAAAAGGTCATTAACCTTGAGAAAGTAGGCCTCTGGGATGCAGGAATTGTTTAACATATGTAAAATTGATCAATTTAATCCACCATATAAACAAACTGAAAGACAACAACCACATGATCATCTTATCAGATGCAGAAAAGGCCTTTGATAAAATTCAACATTTTTCTGTGATAAAATCTTGGAGAGAGTAGGGATACAAGAGATATACCTTAACATAGTATAGGCAGTTTACAGCAAGCCCACAGCTAATATCAACCTAAACACAAAGAGACTCGGGCATTTTGACTAAAAATAAGTAACAAGACAAGGTTGTCTACTCTTCCCAGACTTATTCAATATAGTACTTGAAGTCTTAGCTGAAGCAGTAAGGTAACTCCTGAAGATCAAAGGGATATAAATGAAAAGGAAGAATTCAAAGTATCTTTATTTAAAGTTTATATAGTTGCATACATAAGTACCCTAAAACTTCTAGCAGGAAACTCCTACAGCCTATAAACACTTTCAACAATATAGCTGGGTACAATATAAGCTCACAAAATCATTAGCTCTCCTGTATACAAATGTCAAATGGTCTGAGAAAGAAATCAGGGAAACAACACCCTTTACAACAAACTCAAATAATATAAAATATCTTGGGGTGTCAAGCAAGTGAAACACTTCTATGATTAAAAAACAAACAAACCTTCAAGTCCTTGAAGAAATAAATTGAAGGAAGATAACAGAAGATGGAAACATCTCCCATACTCACAGATCAATGGGATTAACATAGGAAAAATGGCCATCTTACCAAAAGCAATCTACAGATTCAGTCCAATCCCAATCAAAATTCCAACAGAATTCTTCACAGATCTTGAAAGGATAATGTTCAGCTTCATATGAAAAACAAAATAAAACAAAAACCAAACAAGAAAAAAAATGAAGTACAGCTCTAAAACAATCTGGAATAATAAAGGAATTGTTGGCAGTATCACATCATTCTTCATTTCAAGTTGTACTGCAAAGCAACAGCAATAAAAACAGCATGGTATTAGCATAAAAAAAGCATGTTGATCAATGGAATTGAATTGATGACACAGACATAAATTCATACAGCTAGGAACATCCTATTTTGGTTAAAAAAAAAAAAAGGCCAGAAGTAAACACTAAAATAAGAACAGCATCTTTAACAAACTGTGCTTCTCAAACTGGATGGTAGCATCTTAGAAAAGTGCAAATAGATCTACACTCATCACTCTGTACAAACTCAAGCCAAATGAATTAACTCTCTCAACATAAAACCATGTCCACTCAACCTGATAAAAGAGAAACTATATGAAACTGAAAGTTTCTGTATGGCAAAAGACACCATCATTTGGACAAAAGGACAGGCTACAAAATGGAAAAAATAATTACCAACTATACATCTGATAGAGGGCTAGTATCCAACATATATAAAGGACTAAAGAATTTTAATATCAAGAAAACAAAACCCAATTTAAAAAATGGAGTACAGATCTAGACAGAGAATTCTCAATAGAGGAATCTCAAATGGCTGAGAAGTACTCAAAGAAATATTCAACATTCTTAGTCATCAAAGAAATAAATTCAAATCAAAGCTACTTTGATATCTTATCTTAAACCAGTCATAATGACCAAAATCAATAAAGCAAGTGACAGCACACACTAGTAAAATGTGGAGTAAGAACACTCATTCATGGCTGGTGGGTGCAAACTCGTAGAGCCACTATGGTAATCAGTGTGTCAGTTTCTCAGGAAGATGAGCATCTATCTATCTCAAGATCTAGCTGTACTATTCTTGGGCATAAGCCCAAAGGACACTGCATCCACTTCAGAGACACTTGTTCAGCCATGTTCATTGTTGCTCTATTAATAATATTCAGAGATTAAAACAGTCTAGATGTCGATTTACAACTGAATGAATAAAGAAAATATGGTACATTTATACAGCAAAATATTACTCTGCCATTAAAAAATGAAAAGACATTCACAAATGAATGGATAGAACTAGAAAAAAACCATCCTGAGTGAAGTAACCTAGACCCAGAAAGACAAATATGGCATGTACTGACGTAAATGTGGATGTTAGCTGTTACATCAGAGCTATACTCCATAAAATTCAGAGAATGGGCTCAGAATAAGGGGCTGGGAGTACAGATAGATCTCCTTAGGAAGGGGAAATAAAGATCGTTATAGATGGATGCAGGCACTGGAACAGGATGATCGAATGGGGAGGGGGAAGAGGAGGACAAAGGAGGGAATACAAGTAGCAGCAGCTAAAATTAAGGAGAATTTGAGGGGTCATATGGACACTTAATATAATAGAAACGTCCTTAATTATATACATAATATGAAGCCAATCTAGATGAAGTCACCAAAGAATAGGGGAGACAGATTCTCAACTGGGCATCTCTTAGCACCAAATATAGCTTCCAATACTGGGAATGGATTACATCTAACTGAGTTATTGAACAAAGGCATCCATGGGCTCATATCCAGGGCTGTCGCAAAGGTTATAGATTGTTGTCTATAAATTGACAGCAGGGCCTTATTGCATAAAATGACACCTATACAACTCACTGAACACTGAAACATCAACCTAGTTCCTGCTTAGAGCTTTTACCCCTAGTGGCTATTGTTCTTGGTCCCAGAAGGTACTCTGTACCCTACAAAAAAGAAGTATAAACAGCAACCCACCCAGCTACAAAATCATCAATCTACAGTGGTACTCTAACTATAAAGATGTGGTACAGCAATGGTGGCACAGATCTTATGGAAGTAACCATCCAATATGAGATTTGATTGAAGCCCACTCCAGAAGATGGAACCCATACCTGATGACCAAGAAGCTCAGACTTGATAGCCCAGGGACCTAAGGGAAAACCCAAATACTACTAAAGGAATGTAGAAATACAATGACGCTCAATGACATTCTGCTATACTCATTGATTGGTGCTTTGCTCAGCCATCATCAGAGAAGCTTCCTCTTGCAGTATATGGGAACAAATAGAGAGATGCACAGCCAGACAATATGCAGAGAGCAAGAGACCTGGGACCATGGAGCTCTAAAAAGAACGTCTCTATCAGATCCCTTTCTTCAGGGCTCAGGAAACCCTGTAGAAGAGGAGACAGCAGGATAGTGTGAGAGCCAGAGGGACTAGTGAACACCAGGTAATCAAGGTGTTCTATACTCACCAAGGCATGAACTCACAGAGACTGAGACAGCGTGCACAGGGCCTGCACGGGTTTAAACCAAGAGGGGCCTAGAGCTGAAAGGAGAAGTGGACACATGTTCCCATCCCTAATCCAGAAGCAATCTCCAACTGTTAACCATTTCCAAATATAAAACTAGTTTTTTCCAAGGGAATGGTCACTGAGGAAACAAGCTATTCTTAAGGGTAGACTCCATGCCAGGCAGTAGATGACCGACAGAAAATGAATTCAAATTATAAATACACATTTTGTAATGAATACCTTTAAAGAAGTTACCAGTTCATGTCTGGGACTTGTACAAGGGTAAGTTATAATTTTGTAACATCAACCAAAGGATCACAGAATTATAAAAACATCAACAACAACAACGACAAAATAACACCAAAAAAACAGTGTTTTTGATGTTATTCAGATAATACTTGTATAAATTCAAGCGATAATGTCAACTGCAGTCTCCATAGTAACCACAAGGAAAATAGCTATGGGACTCCACAAAATGATATAAGAAAGGAATTTAAACACTTCACCATATACATAAAAAACTGACCATAAAGTAATATATGGAGTTAGGAAATAAGAGATGAAAACATACAAAACACATAGGAAAAATGTTTCCAGCCAGTAAAGCCTAGCAATTTAAGCCAGCATCTCACAAGTGGCCCAGTGGCTCCAGCTGGTACCAAAAGAGCAAAGGCAGAGCCCCAAGATGCTCACCCACATTGGACAATGAGGAATCAGGAAACTTGATTCACTTTGTCCTTGTCTGACTTACCTGTGAGAAGGCTAGGCTGATTCCATGACAGACTTCAAATTGGCAGTTAAGGAGACTAGGCCTAAAAACTTTGTAAAACCAAGCAAGCCCAGGCTAGTCAATTACTAGTAGAAAAAAAACCTAAGCTCCAGCCTTCATGCCCAGCCACCTGGCCTGAAGCAAGGACAATGGGTCAACAGCTGTTTCCAGACTTTCTCAGCTACTTCCTCAGTAACAGTTTCCAGACTTCCCCACCAAGTTTCCAGCCCCCACACACCTGTAATGGAATGTCTGTAGAGATGGACCAAACAGATTAACATAGAGGTCACCTACCCTGGAATTCCCTAATGTGCTTTAAATCAGGCCTGGAAGCTCACTTGGTTTTCTCTCTATTCTGGTAATGGGAGACCCCAGCATGCTGGACTTCAGTAGAGTAAAACACTCTTTGCCTTTACATACTATTTGAGTCCCAGGTATCATTCTTTGGTGAATCATGGACCCACCCTTACACCAGGATGATTTATAGTCTATCCACATTCAGGTGTCAGAATTTCATTCTTTTTTGGTAATTGTTTTTAGTAATATCACATCGTGTTCCAAAAATGTGTTCAATTGTGTCAACCCAAACTAAAAATCAATAGCAAATAGGAAACATTATATAGAAAAAAGCAGCAAAGTGACAAGAATAAGCCCTCCCTCATTAATGATAACTTTAAATGTAAATGTACCAAACTCTTCAATCAAAAGACATGGCTGGGGAAATGAATTAAAAAGAACAACAAACAACAAACAAACAAAAAACCATGACATCTAGAGGCTGGAGAAATAGCTCTGGTTGAGCAGCAGCTGCTCTCCCAGAAGACCTGGGTTTAATTCCCAGCACCTACATGGCAGCTCACAACTGTCTATAACTCCAGTTCAAGAAGATTCAACACCCTCACACAGTCACACATGAGGGTAAAACACCAAAGCACATAGAAATAAAAAATCATTTCAAACAAAACAAAACAAAAAACCCCAAAACATAAAATCTGACTATCACTATTCATGGAGGTTTACTTTAGATATAAAGACACAAGTAGATTAAAAATAGAAGGAGAGAAATAAGAGTTCTATGAAATAGTAATGTTAAAAGAAGTCAATAAGTCAATAAACATCATCTCAATTGATGCAGAAATTGAAATCGAGAAAAATCATCCCTGCAGGATATAAAAGAGAAAAACAACAACCTGTGTATAAAAGACAACAACTTCAGTATGATAAAACATTAATATGAAAAAATATATAACAGAATTGTATTGACGGAAGTACTATACACTCTTCTTTTGAGAACTCTAAGGGCACCCATCCCACCACTTCACATTGTGTAGTATGCATGGATCCAACACAAACAATTAGGCAAGAAAAAGGAAAGACATCCAAATGGAAAAGGGAAAGTAGTCTCTGTTTCCAGATGCTCTCTAACACGTAAATCATCCTGGACACTCTACGCCTGCAAAGCCCTATTCAAGGTAATTGTAGGGGTGATATTTAGAAAATGGCACCTGGTCCAGCTTGTTTCCGGGAAGCCACCATTTTCCCCCTGCTCTGGCTCTGGACCATGACTTCGGCTATCTATAAACACCGGTCCTGGCACCCACGAGATGCCAGCGTGGTGGCTGGCTCTGCCAACCCACCATGCTGTCCACAATGCTTGGCTGAGCCCAGACCATTCAGTACCCGGTAGAATGAAGACTCTTAATGCTTAAAGATTATACAATGGATTTATATATTTGGAAATGCTCAATTAACAAGATGCCCACACAATTAGAATTGTTACCCAGTTATCTAACCTAGATATTATAACTACCTTAGACGGCTAAAGACATGAGTACATCCACAGCCATCTTCTCTCCTCCTCCTCCTTCTCTCTCCTCCCCTTCCTCTCCTTTTTTCCTCTCAACTCCTCACCACCAACCTTTCATACTGCCCAATGACCAAGCTTTATTGCAAATGTAGCAGGAAAATAGCCCGTTACATATCACCCTTCTTGTTAGAATGAAAAAAAAAAAACTTTCCCTCAAAATATAATTTGGTTCTGTACCTGACTTATATCCTGGCTTTAGAAAGAATGTCAACTACAGGTAATAAATAAATTCAGCATAGTCGCAGTCAACACCCTCAAAACAAAATCAGTTATATTTATATACACTAGCAATGAAAATTCTAAAAGAGGTTATTTGACAACAAGTCATTCTTAAATATGAAAATGTTAAAAAGTTAAATATGGTAGTTCACACTTGAGATCCTAGTTCTTAGGCAACTGAGATAGGAGGATCTTCACGAACTAGAGACCAGCCTGGGCTAGATGAGTTTTAGGATAGTCTGAGCTAAAGAATAAGAAGGAGGAGAAGGAGCAAGTAGAGGAGAAGGCAAAAGAGGAGGATGAGGAGGGTGAGGAGGAGAGGGAAGGGAAAAAGAGAGGGGGGAAGGAGGAAAGGGAGGAAGCAGTAACTTAAAAATTAACTTATCCAAATAGCAAAAAGCCTCTATAATGAAAACAGCAAGATGTTTCTGAAAGACACTAAATGGAAACAAATCTCATGTTAAAAAGCTGGAAGACATAACATTAAGATGTCAATACTACCCAAATTAATTCCTATAAAAACTCTAATGTCGTTTTTTATATGAATAGAAAAATACAACTAAAATATTTATGTGAAATCTCAAGGAGACCAGAATCGTCAAATAGTCTTTGGGGAAAACAAGGTAGAGAGAGAGAACTCACCTTTCTTGATTTCAATACTTATAACATGATAAGAGTAATCACATCTAAATAGTAGGTCATAGAGACAGATATATGGAACAATGAAACGGGAAAGAAGGCACAGAAATAACCATCACATGCACGATCACATGGGTCTTACTAGAGTATCTAGAGCACTCAATAGGAAAAAGGGAATCTTTGCAATAAACTGTTCTTGGAAAATTATATATCTGCATGAAAAGAAATGAAATTGGAAATTTACCTACCACCACATACAAAAACTAGTTCAAGATTGAAAAATGTTCACCAAAGGTTGGGTGTAGGGAAAAGGGGATGGGATGAGAAACGAGGATGTGTTGATGAAAACACAAATTCTGTTAGACTACAGTAAGTTTTAATGATGTATTATATTATTTAGTAATGGCAGTTAACAATAATATACTCTATGTTGCAAAATTTCTACAAGAATAATTTTTTACATTTCTATCACACAAGAAAATACATTGATGAAACAATGTTAATTAATTTGATTGAATGTCTCTACAATGAATACATAAATAAAATCATCACATTATGACCACAGACACAATTTTTAGTTGACAATTAAAATTTAATAAAATGGCAAAACTACTAAGTCAAACTACTCTAAAGACCTAACTATAAGAGATTCTGAGTTTTTTAAGTGTGGTATGTGTGTGTGTGTGTGTGTGTGTCTGTCTGTCTGTCTGTCTGTCTGCCTGTCTGTCTTGACCTCTGAGAACCAGGCAAGCACTCTATCATTGAGCTTCCCAGTGTAGTAGTATGCAATTACTAGATGTTCAAAAATTTACACATTACTGAGTGTCCATTGTCTTCTCCCATCTTCCACTGGACTCCCATCATCCATTAGATTTCTCCGCCATGTCCCCACAAACATCCGAGCTCCCCAAAATCCTTTTTTTTAAACATGGCAACATGTATCTTGTTTGTTTGTTTTATTCAAATTTTATTTGCAATTTCCAATTTCCTCTGGTTTTCACTTTAGATACCAAAGTTCTGCTTACCTCAGAGTTGCTGAGGGTTTCCAGTGCCTCTAAGAAGCAACTTAATTTTAGAAGATCTTAACTATTTGCTTTCAAAGAACATTTTTTTTTTATTTTCAAGAACTTTTAATTCACCTTTCTTTCTCTAATCTCTTCCTGAAGAAGCCCTGACTTCTGAAGAGCATTTCCTCCTCCATCTACTTGTGTTTAAGTTAGAAAATCACCAAACACAATAGCACTTCTGCCCAATCCCTTAAACACTGGAAAGTACTGTGTTTCCATTTAAGAGCAAAGAGAGTCTTAGACGTTATGGTAAGTCAGCTCTAGGGTACAAGAACTGATTCTTCAGTGGGTCACAAAGTTGTCATGTTCTTCTCTTCAAATGAGACCCAAGAAATCAACCTGGCACTCGTGAAAGGCCCAGCATAGGAGGACTAGCTGTGCAGCTCGGAATATTCTCTCTAATCCACACAGTAAATATGCAAACAAGTCTCATGACGCTGTGAACTAATGGAGTTCCGCGACTCAAAGGTCTTTGGAGGGCAATCAGGTGCTATTAAAAATATGCTAATGATAGCTTGTGATTGAGCAGCAGGACCCCAGGATTTGGGGTTGGCATGGCAACTGCCAACAGATAGTTCATGCAAAACAGGAGGGAGAGAATTAGAAAAAACTGCTTAAGTGTAAGCGTTAATGAAATCCCAGGGAAGAGTTAGTGCTCTCATGCCAAAAAAAAAAAAAAAAAAAAAAGCCCAAACTCAGGAAACACAACCCAAACAGGGAATAATTTGAGACCTGCGGGGACTCAGGAACTCCCTTAAGGCCAGTGGCAGTGGGACCCTTCTGGTTTTCATCTGCGCCTGGAGCAGTCCTAAGGCTCTGCACCCAACCGCCCCCAATACCCAGAGGAGGCTGGACTCCCAGGAGCTCTAACACACCCCAGAGCGTAGGTGAGTAGGCCACAGCTCCCTACCCCCCAAAACAGTTATTTGGGACTCACAGGGACCCAGGAAGCCCCTCAAGTCCGGTGGTGTGGGACCCTTCCAGTCTGTGCCTGTGCCTGGAACATAGGATAATAGAATCACAGGATCTCAGAAGCTTGGGCACACCAGGATTTCAGGATCCCAGAAACAGCCTGACTCCTAGGAGCTATCACACTCAGGGTCTCAGGATCACAGGATCACAGAGACAACTGGACTCTGAGTAGTTCTGACATAACCAAGATAACAGGAAAGACTGAATCCAGTCAGAGATAGTGAGTGAAGGTAGCAGTAGAGATAACCAGATGGCGAAAGGCAAGCCCAAGAACATAAGCAACAGAAACCAAGGTTACTTGGCATTATCAGACCCAGTTCTCTCACCATAGCAAGTCCTGAATACCCGATGACACCAGAAAAGCAAGATTCAGTTTTAAAATCACTTCTCATGATGATGATAGAAGACTTTAAGAAGGACATAAATAACTCCCTCAAAGAAGCACAGGAGAACACATGTAAACAGGTAGAAGCCCGTAAAGAGGAAACATAAAAAATTCCTTAAAGAATTATAAGAAAACACAACCAAATAGGAGAAAGAATTGAACAAAATGATTCAAGACATAAGAAGGGAGTAGAAACAATGAAGAAATCACAAAGGGAGACTACCCAAGAGATAGAAAACCTAAGAAACAGATCAGGAGTCATGAATGCAAGCATCACCAACAGAATACAAGAGATTGAAGAGAGAATCTCAGGTGCAGTAGGTACCATAGAAAACATTGACAAAACTGTCAAAAAAATTACAAAATACAAAAAAGAAATGCAAGTTAATAGTCAGTCTTAGAGTTATGTTAGATACTAGTTTAGTTAATTATAGAAATATGCGTCCAAGGTTGAACAGATAGTGAATAGCTAGAAACAACTAACATTTGCCTATTCAGATACTCAATAGATAGATAGATAGATAGATAGATGGATGGATGGATGGATGGATGGATAGATAGATAGATAGAGAGAGAGAGAGAGAGAGAGATAGGTAGATGGGTAGATGGGTGGATAGATAGATAGATAGATAGATAGATAGATAGATAGATAGATAGATAGATAGATGGGTGGATAGATAGATAGATGGGTGGATAGATAGATAGATGGGTGGATAGATGGATAGATAGACAGATACTTTTCTAAAACCGCAGAGATCTACAGAATATGACATTACAAAGCTTGGCAGTTGACTTCCCTGCTTCACAGACAATCTGTCAGATATTTTGAAGCTGGAAGGGTGAAGATAGGTGGTCCAATGTCATAAAAAAATTTTGTGGGACTGTCCTGGCAGCCAGACTTTTCTGTCATTTCTATAGTTTTGGAAACTGCTTGCCTGCACATTCTGCATACTGAGGCAATTATTCTTTCTCAAGACTCTGACGGGGTTGAAGATTAATAGTTATAGTCCTGCAATTAAGCTTAAGTTGTTAAGGATTTAGGAAAGTGTTTTAAGGTCTAAAAACCTGTTTTTAGTTTGTTAATGCTAGTTATGATAAAAATTGATTTAAATACAGAACTCTGAACTCATCAAGATAGGATAGAGAGTAAAATGCTTTCTCCAAGGTTATCAAATACATATGGACTGGACATTGTGAATGTAAATCTTGCCTGATAGCTTTCATAATTGTTATTATTGTTTATAATTTATTATTGTAAGAGAAAGAGCCTTTTCTTGGACTAAAAGGGGGAAATGTAAAGAGAATCTCTTGTACTGTATAGAAGCATCGCTTGTCAATAAAAAAGGCTGTGGCCAATGAGCTGAGGCAGAGTGATCTAGCTGGGACAGTGGTGGAGAGCACACCCTGATGGTGCAGGTGCTGGAGAGCTAGCAGGCTGGCCAACCCAGCTATCTACCAGGCCCAGATCCAGGGCTTTGAGTTGGTCTACCCTAACATCTACCCCATCTATGATCTTCTGGAGTGTTTAAAAGGACTGGTTCTGCAGATCCAAAGTTTCAGCATCTCCATGACACAGAGCATCGGCAGGCTATCCAAGAGGAGTGCCTGTGAACATCCAGTATAAACAGTGTAGCAGAAGCCTGAGGCCTGGAAACAGACCAATAACTCATTGCAATGAACATTTGCAAGTAAAGATGTGTAGACAAAAGTCTATATTGTATGACACACTGTGACACACTACATCTTCTATAGCAATATATTTTATCCTGTCTTATTTTATTTTTTGTAGGGAGGTTGCAAGGGCAAAGTGTGAATACAAAGGGTGATGAGTGGGACTGGGGTGCATGATGTGAAATTCACAAAGAATCAATAAAAAATTAACAAAAAAGAGAGATTCCTCAAAAGCTTATCTCTAGCATGTGGTGGCGTTGAATCTGGGATAAATACCAGGTATATATGTCTTCATGTTTTATGGAGTAAACATGACGCATGGTACACCTGCATGAGTTCTCACATCATAGCTGGGCTCTCTACATCATACCTGTCTCTGTCTGAAGCTACCAGTTTTACAGTAAAGTCAGCTTCTGCCACTAAGGGCTTGAGACCACAAAGAACAAGACTCTTCCCTCTTCCTATTTCAGGGGCTAAATGCTATTGGAAGTGATTTCTCATGATAACTGCATTGTATTCATTCGCTTTGCCTATCAATGTGGCTAACGGGGATTACAGACTAGAAAGCATGTTCAAAGGAGCTAAGGGAGAGTGCTAAAGGACTGGACCATCTCCAAGGAGACACAGGTAGTCAGAGTGTACCCACAGCGAGGTTCTTGTGTGTGGAAGAAATGCAGAAACTGCTAAAGCAGAAAGTAGGCACATCTCTGAGGGACTTGGGGGAAAAGAAAAGAAAGGCAAACACAATGAAGTAATTGGGATTGGGGAGGCAGAGAATGCTGGGAAACTCAAAACGTAGACAGAGAGTACGGGCAGGTAGGGGAGGGAACCCTTCAAGATCTATTTCTATCTACAATGTCCTTAGCCGTGTCTGAAACCCTTGCTTTGATGTGGGGAGGGGAGTCTTGTCATTTGAAAAATATACTTTTAAAAATTACTTAGACACATACTTCCTTTTCTTAGTCACTTCCTTCCTTCTCTTTGATACAATAGTGTCTTAAAGGAAAACCAGGGGAGAAAAGCCGGGGAGATACAGGCAACTTGAAACAATTGCCATTGTCCTGGGCTAGCTCAATTTAGCAGGAGCTGACAGGTGTTCTTCTGTCACACAGATGGATCTGGACTTGCCATCAGATAAATAATGTCTGAAGAAACAAGGTTTTGTGGAGACCATATCAAGCTTGTATGATTTGAGGCATCCCCACTGGAGAAAGAGTTCAGAATGGTAATACATCATACCCAAGAGCTCAGGAAAGGGCCTAGACAGGGGAGGGGCTATCACAGATAATATCTTATTTTTACCATGTCTTACTTGTTCACAGGTCTGTGGAGGAGGAGCACCCTTCCAGCAGGGGGCTTTGAGACAAAGGTCCATGTGTTTTTTCTATTTAAATTGTTTGAGGCACAGCTTGGGCTTAGAATGTCCATGTCTCAGTCTGCTTATTACATAGGTGAAAAGGTCTACTTCCTGTGCTGCTAATAACACTTCCTGAGGAAGTAAGCTGAAATTCCAAGATAAAAATCACCAAGAAGCAGAGTGATTCTAAGGTGCCAGATATATTTTAGGGATGCAGTTTTGGTCTTCTAGGAGATCTGATGGAGATACGTCGGAGGCCAACTCAGCTGGTAAATTCAGACATTATAAATCCTGTGATGGTCACTTGTTGTGAGTTGTCAGAAAATAGATCAGTGTTCAAGAGGAGTCGTTTGTTTGTGAAATCACAGGAAGACCTGAGCTTCAGCTCCCAGGACTTAAGTAGACTATGTCCTTCCTTTGCTTTCATCAGGGGATATTTGCATGAGGTTTACTCTGAGGGACCTAGTAAGTCAGATAGGTGATAATGGGAGAGCCGGATTGCTTCTGTTAGGGTGAGAATCTCATCTATGCGCCTGCAAGGGAAGGGTCTAACTATCTGTAGCATTAGCTTGTGAAGATTCATGTTGTGTATAGTCTTATCTGGACTTTCTCCTGATTCTGCATGGCTTTGACCAAGCCTGTCCCAACCTTTCCCATTCCTTCTCCTTTAATATTCATTTCCTCAGAGTCTGACACGGTGATGTGTTCTCTGCTCCCAACATTTTCCCTCCGGTCTCTCAACTATGCTCACACAAATCTACACGCTTCTTAGTAATCGTCTCCAAACTTAGTTGACTTTTTTTATCCTTAAGTTTTCTGATGCCGCTGTTGAGGGACACTGTTGAGGGGGCATGAGAAAACCGCTGCACAAGTGCAGAATCAGTTCCCTTCTTCCAAGCATCTAACTGAAATGGTCTGATTTACAGAGCAAGTGCTCTACCCACTGAGTCATCTTGCTGGCCTTTCTCCACATTTTAACTGTCCTTCAGATCTCAGTCTCACAGTCTAGGAAAGGCTCCCTCATCCTCTAAGACTGGAGCTTGTCCCTTCCCGTGAGACTCAGGCTTCTCTTCACTCTCACTAGTGCTGCCTCCCAGAGGACAGGAATTCTGCTTGTTTATGTGGTTCCTGACTGTGACTTAGGTACCCAATCTGTTGTCTGACACATAATATGTGCTAAATATGGTTCTCGATAATAAATAAACAGACTCCCGCCATGCTCTCATAGTGTATAGACTGATTTAACCACTAACGCATACGCATCCAGTGTAATTCTGTGGCTGCATTGAATTGCCATCAGTGTATTCATGAGTCTATAAACAATTACCTATACCAACTGTGTGTCAAACACTCGTGCACTACGAAGGGAATTGGTAACGCAGTTAAAGAGAAGTAGTTGACAACCAGGGAAAAAGAGCAATTTCCAATGTCAAGAGATGGAAGTTATCAGCCCAAGATTTTTCTGTGGAGAAGGCAAAGTCCTTAGACGATTTTCTACTCTGACAGCCATCATGGGGACACTATCACAAGAAATGTCATGTCAGTGGTGAGAATGACTAGCACTGTGAACAGAGGCAATTTTAATCATGTCTTAAGGTGGAGTCAGCACTTTTGTGCCTTCTGCAATAAAGGTCTCTAAGCAGGTGTTAGTTTTTATTAAATCCCTGCATCTGTGCCTTCCAAGTGGAAGGCTCTGATTTGGATGACCTCAGTGGAACTCCAAATCCCCCAAATCACTCAGCCTCCTTTGATGCCTCCTCTGTGCTTAATGCCTTAGCTTCTCATCAGACTCGAGAAATAACTCAAGATTGTATAAGAGGCCTTGGAGTCTTCTTGGAGAAGGACAATTATTGTAAACGACTAAAGAAAGCCTCCCAATGTTACCTGGAACTCTAAACCGTGACATCATATAATAATTATTCTGAAGTTCCTTGACCCTTGTCCCTTAAGTTCCTTGTCCCATAAGTACAATTATCAAGAAATCTACAAGGCAAGAAACTTACTTTCAAAAAGCATAAATTCAAAAGGTACCTTTTGGCCACTTCAGCCTCTATTTGCCCCACTGGTAGGGATCACAGCTAGAGTCACTCCCATAGACTCCCAATGGCCTTCCCCATTCCAGGTCTCCAGCTAGTCACTGAGAAGTCCCCACTGATTTTTGTTCTTACACCAAGCTCTCTCCAGCTCCCTGCCCCTCTTTACCTCCTGTAGACAGGCGGACTTTCAGTGGAGGGAGGGGGACATCAACCCATCCACAACACCTTCAACCCAAAACTTGTCCTACCTGCAAGATGCAAAAAGATAAAGGAGCAGAGATTGAGGAAATGGCCAACAAATGACTCGCCCATCCCAAGTAAGAGAGCCAATCCCTGACACTATTAATGATACTCTGCTGTCAGGAGAGCAGACAGGAGCCCAGCATAACTGTCTCCTTAGAGGCTTCATTCAGCAGCTGATAGAAACAGATGCACAGACTCACAAATAAGTATCAGGTGGAGCTCAGGGAGTCTTGCGGAAGAGTAGGAGATAGGACTGAGCAAGCTAGATGGGTCAAGGACACTACAAGATCTACAGAGTCAACTAACCGGGGCCCATGAGGATTCACAAAGACTGAACCATCAACCAAAGAGCATGCAGAGGTTGGAACTAGGTCCCCTGTCATTGGATTCCCTTCCCATAACTGGATTGCCTGGTAGGGCCTCAGTGGAAGAGGATATACTTAGTTCTGCTGTGACTAGATGACCCAGAGCCGGGTGGTACCCAAGAGGGGCTTCCCCTTCTCTAAGGAGAAGGGGAGGGGATAATGAAGGGACATATTGCTGATGATGGGAACTGGAGAAGAGGAGGGAGGGGCTTGGATAGGAATATAAAGAGAAATAAATAAATAAATAAATAAATAAATAAGAAAAAATGGCTTATGAGCTCCTCCTTGTATTTCTTAGCAAAGCCCTGCTTCTAGGCCAAAAAAGGCCAAAGGCCAAAGTTATGTCCAGAGACCATCAGCTTTTGGGTGATGTTACTAGTGGCTTCTTTCATCATCTAGACCAATGTGATAGCCTTGCTTCCTGCTTGCAGTGACCAGGGATCCTGTGACTTTGTGTTTCCCTTCACAGACTGCACCTGGGGTGTGCATTTCCTAGATGAAATATTCAAGTGTCTCTAAAGAATTTCAGATTAACACTGAGCAAATTAACTTTAATCAGCATGTTGGATGGAGTGCTTACATTTATTTAGACTGCCATGTACAAAGGGGAAATTGGTATCAATGGCACAAAAGTTGACAAGCTTGATAGTAATCTATTCAAGGTGAGGTTTGCCCTTGTCTTTCCAGGGAACACAGCAGTGATTACCTTCCTCCTCCAAGGCAGCACTGCTCCAGTATAAAATACAGTAACTATGTTTAAGGAAATCATGAGACAACTTCACAGGTCAGGACAGGAGCTGAAAAGAGGCTCAAACAAAAAGAGGGCTTCAAACGTGGCTATTTAGGAGCTTTAGAAGAAAGATAGTTTTCAAATCTCAGCCAGCCTCTGCCAAGCTGAGAAGAGCTAACTTAGGGCAGCAGTAACAATAGCTCAGGGGAGAGCATAGAGGATAGAAGGAGTGGATTGTGAAAGCAGGCAGGAAGGTATACTTCTGTCATCACAAAAACACAAACTGCAAGCCATGATGAACCCAGACCTTAGCCGTGGATGAATAAATACTACCCCTTCTCTGTGCAGAAATCTAAGTTGTTCTCAGTAGTAGCATATAGTAAGTGAAAGCAGGGGAGAGGAAAGAGAAATGGGAGGTCTGAGACTATGGGATGTATCTGCTGTCCTTGACCATGGT
Source organism: Grammomys surdaster (assembly GCF_004785775.1). NCBI lineage: Eukaryota > Metazoa > Chordata > Mammalia > Rodentia > Muridae > Grammomys > Grammomys surdaster. The sequence continues at coordinate 3,944,711 of NW_021604593.1, forward strand.
CAGGGAAAAGGCTGCAGCTGTGTAAGGTGTATACACTATAACTGCTATCCTTGAATGTTATCAAGGAAGAGACTGTGAGGATATAGCTATTATAATTGCTGTCCTTGAATGTTATCAGGTTTGTCCCTGCTCTCACTATCACCTCAAATAGTAACCCAAGTCTGAAATACCACCACCCCACCAGGCAGTCATACCTTTCCCTGCCAGCTTCTATACTCATCCCCTGCCTCAAGAGCCAATGCTAGAAAAATCTTTATAATTCTTAGTCTCCAATATAAGAGAAAATATCAAGAATGAATTTTAAAATGAATCAATAAATTTTAATGTTTTGTCTAATTTGTAAATATAAGGGAAATAAGAGAAAACTCATAAGTATAAAGAACTTTCAAAGTTGTGTAAAATCAATATAGTTGTGAAAAATCACCTGTGCTGATTTTTTACTTGAATTTCCATTTTATTTTTTTAAGCAGTGTTTGGTTTGTTATTTTTAATGAAATTGTGGATATAAATGACTTAATTGCTCTTTAATGAACAATGGATAAGCAAATTAATACCTAAAACTAAGGTATTAAAAGAAAATCTACCAATATAAAAATAAACTTGTATAAATTTTAGGAGTTGTTCTGGCTAGTCTTTCGTCAACTTGACACAAGGTAGAGTTAATCTGAAAGGAAGGTGCTTCAATTGAGAAAATGCCTCCACAAGAGAAGGCTGTAATGTGTTTTCTTAATAAGTGATGGATGAAGAATGAGCCCAGCTCATTGTAGGTAGTTCCATCCCTGGGCTGGTGGTCCTGGGTTCTATAAGAAGCAGGTTGAGCATGGGCAGTAAGCCAGTAAGCAGCATTCCTCCATGGTCTCTGTATTAGCTCTGGCTAACAGGTTCCTGCCCTAGTTGAGTTCCTGTCCTTTGATGGTGAACAGCAATATGGAAGTGTAAGCCAAATAAACCTTTCATCTCCTCCTTGCTTTTTGGTCATGGTGTTTCATTGCAGCAATAGAAACCCTAAGTAAGGGAGAAGTGTTATGTGAAATAAGAGAGGCAACATCAAAGAGTTGCATAGTATAATAGTCTATTTATTTGACACGTTGATAGAAATTAGGCCAGTGGTTGCTAGAAACTATGAGTAGGAAGAGGATTCCAAAGGGATAGTTCAGGAAAGTTTTCTTTTTTTAAATAATTCAAGGGTTTGGTTTCTTAGCTGTGGTAATGCTTACAATCTATACATGTGTTAAATCTTACAGGATTCTGCTTCAAAGACTGATTTTACCATATGCTTATTTTTGAAAATTAAGTTAAACTTAAGACTAAAGAGTTATTTTTAAGAAAAAATATCACTAAAATGTTACTAGGGAGGCAGCCAGATGGCCCAGGATAGACAAGCCACTATAACCTCTGTGGCTGGACTGCTCAAGCCACAGGTGTAATGTGGTTCCATCTTCACCTCTTCTCTTGGGATGTCCAGGTGCTGCTGCACATCAAGCAGGGAAGAATGTAACAGAGCTGAGTTCCATGATCCTCGTCTTTCCTTAGGGTGTCTGGACCCCAAGGCACACAGGGTGGAAAAGGATAAAGTGAAATCCAGAACAGTTGAGTCAGGAGGATTACAGCTCTCTTAGATGCTATATAACGAAGCAGACAAGGTCTAATGTAATAGCTTGTCATTACATGGGGTGAACCAGGGCCATATGTATGTATGTATGTATGTATGTATGTATGTATGTATGTATGTATGCATGAATGTATATGAACCTTGGATAGTGAGGAGGGCTTCTTCTTAAGTTGAAGTTTCATTGGATGAGGTTTAAAGTACTGGGAATACCTCATCTGCATGGAGAGGCATTCCAGAAAGTTGAACCTGTTATTTTCCCTCAGGTAGACTGTGGGTTGGGCTCCTCAGGTCAGAGAGAGAGGAGGAAGCCCCACTAAGAAAAGAGAGTCCTCCATTTGGAGCTGAGCTCAGGAGAGCTGTCTGGATGTGGTAGACACCAACCTAAGTAGCAAGGTGCAACAGTGCAATTTGAATGAGAAGAGCTTAACAAACAGAAGACCTCCCAACTGTCCTACAAATGCTCTGACAGAAGAACACCCAAAATCTAGATAAATTCAGGGCATTCCTGACTCTCTCAAGGCACCCCTGTAATAACATTTATGGTGAAAGGAAAGACACCCCATACCAAAATGCCTCTTCTGTCAATAGGAGAATAGTCACATAGAATTTCTCATTTGGTGATTTTTTTTCTCATTAGCCTTTTTGTTGTTTCATGTTTCTAATTATTATTTCTTTTAATAAACATGGATAATTGAGTTTATTATGACATCTTTCCTGTGTAATATAATTATAACTCCCTGATTACCCATCTAACTCATCCTTCTACAGCCCTCTTAGACATCCTAATAGCCTTCTACTTTCATGCCATACTATAAAATACAAGTGAATACACATGACTTCACACAATGGTTTGCTTTTCATTTGGTCTTGCTAACTGTGCAACTAAATTCTGTGTTTTGATAATATTTTTTAACAATTCAGAAAGCTTCTAAGCTTTTATCTAAAGAAACATAAATTCACATGTGGATTGAGGAATTTTGTAACAAAATATCTGAATTTTCCTACAGAAATTCTGTGTTAGTGTTGTGTGTGTGTGTGTGTGTGTGTGTGTATGTATCAAGTCTGTCTGTATGTCTGTCTGTATGTCTGTCTGTATGTCTGTATGTTTATAGGTGCCTTGCCACAATGGTGCCTATGTGGTAGTCAAAAGGCCATACTCTGGACTTGGTTCTCTCCTCCCACTAAGTGGGTCCCAGAGATTGAACTCAGGTCCTTAGGCTTGGCAGCGGGTGTCTTTACCCATTATGCCATTTCACCAGCCTTCTTTTGGTAATATTTTTAAAACAATTTTTGATTTCAGTATTTGTTCTTAGTTAGATGTTGAGGTTTGGTCTGTTGCTATGTATTGTAATGCTAAATACTGGTCCTAGTTGCCCCACCCCCCCAAGGATGTGAAGATTCTCGCATAGAACAAAATGATCCTATGTAACCTTGCCCACCAAGCTATCCCTGAGTGGCGAATAAAGATGTCTACAGTCTATAGCTAGGCAGAAGAGAGATAGGTGGAGTTTCAGTTTCTGGGGTTACTGACTGAGGCAGGAGACCACAAGAATCAGGAAGGTAGAAAGAGGAGAAGATGCCATGAGGTAGGTGAGTCATGAAAACATAGCAATAGGGCTGGCCAATTGGAGTGAAGAGCTGTTTAGATGGAATATGGCAAGTTATAACTTGGGGCTATTGATGGGGAAATAAAGTAGCTTAGAGGGTTGATGTCTGCCCAACTCTAGTTCATTAAAGGCTTACTATAAATGTAAAAGTTTTGTGTCTTTTATCTGGGAACTGAATGATCAAAGACAGGGTTGAAACCTTTGACTCAGATTTAATAATCAATATAACAGTTATACTTTAAGTTTCTCAAATACTAAAACTCTATCTGGATTATATTTTGTCCAGTATCGTGTTAAACATAGAGGAATGATCCAGTAAACATGTATTTAGTTGAATCAAACATGAATAGATACCATCTACAATGCTGTTCTGTGATCTTTGGTATTTTTTTCCTGTTTAAATTTCTTGAAATTAAACAAGTTGTTATTACTTTTGACATAGATCATAGTTTCTTTCCTAAAATAATCTTATCTTTTCTTCTTTCTTATTTCCTTCTTTCTTCCCTCCTTCCCTCCCTTCCTTTCTTCCTTCCTTCCTTCCTTTCTTTTTAAGAAGGTTCTCGGTTCTCATAGAACCTAGGATGGCCTCAGACTCACTGTGTACCAGAGGCTGGCCTTGGACACCTGTTTCTCCTGTCTCTGTCTCCTACATGTTGGATAGTATTCGTTGTCTTAAGAGCATGACACTCTTGCTTTCTAGGTTGCCCTTCTGTTGCTTTTCCCATTATTTACTGGTATTTCCTGGAATTCTCCATTCTACCTTTCTGTTCCTTTTGCAAAATACCTCAAATACTTCTCCCCTTCCCCTTCCTCCTCTAAACCCTTGCAAGCTCCCTCCAACTTCCATGCCCTACCACACTCCCTCAAAACAACAGCCTCTTCCATTATTATTATTGTTACACACACACACACACACATACACTCACACACACACACACATGAATTACATGCACATGTATGTATGCATGCATATGTATGCTCATATATATATCTTGATGAGTTATTTTTGTTATTTCTGTGATGTAGTTTCAGGGCTGACCATTTCGTATTGTACAGCTTATCTCTTAAGGGGCTTATTGCTGGGATAGTTTAACTCTATCCATCAGCTGCCTGTAGTTCCTTGCCCAGAGGAGTGACCCTTGAGATTTTTTTCCCTTCCCACGTTAGCATTTCTATTGTTATTGCCATTGTTCAGATCTTGTTTATGCATCGTTTGTATGAGAGACTGTTTGTCAGCAAGCTTCCTGGTATTCTGGCTCTTACAATCTTTCCACCCTCTCTGCTCTGGTGTTTCCTGAGCCTCACATGCAGGAGTGGCTACGTAGATGTATCCATGGGGGCTGGGCTCCCCACAGTCCATTGATTTCTGCAGTGTCTCCAGTTGTGTTTTCCTGTGATGGTCTTTATCAGCTGAAAAGAGAAGCTTCTTTGATGAGGGCTGATATTTGTATTTATCTGAAGGTATTAGGATAGATTTAAACTGTAGTTAGGAATTGTGCTGGTCTAGCAAAGTGGTGGTAGTAGATTCTCTTCTAAGATCCAGGACCTCACTGAACCTGGGAAGTTGGCTGGATTTCTAGTAACAGGCATGGTTTCCCTCCTGTTACGTGGATTTTAAATCTAATTAGACAGTTGTGAGTGCCACTTACTCCACCTATAAGGATACCATGCCATTCTGGTAGCTGTCCTGGTTCATAGGTGTCACAGTTGTGAAAGGGTATATTAATTACTTCCCTTCTTTGGTGGCATCCCTTCTTCTGACACCATGGAAGCTAGACTTCAGGACGGAGGCTTTCCACTTACATCCATCGAATAATCAAAGTTGTGAGTCCTAAGTGTATGGTATTTTCAGCAACCTTAAGAGGCAGCTAAAGGTGGCAGACATGATCTGCACTGTTTTGAGAGTCACCTGGACTAGCCTGATCAACCATTTAAAAAGAGATCTCTGGCCTACTGCTACAGTTTTCATTAGCCTATGATTCTTGTTGGAAACATTGTCAGCTCAAGGAGCATAATTTCCTCTAAAGGTGTGTGTGTGTGTCTATCTGTCTGTCTGTCTGTTTCTGTGTGTATGTGCATGTGTGTGTCTGTCTGTCTCTCTCTCTTTTTCTCTGTGTGTGTGTGCACCTGTGTGTCACTGGAGTTGACTTTGTCAGATCATCCTTTTCTGCTTTATTATAGATGCAGAAATTCAACCTTGGCAGTTTGAACTATCTGAACTGAATTCAATTTATTCAATGCTAATTCAATCAGTTGATTTAATGACTCTGTAGCAGTATAAACTTTTTTATGATGGAACTAAAGAATATTAAGAACATCTTCTAAACCTTGAACTTTAACGACACACAAAGACATGAAATGCTCTGAGCCACATTCAGTAGATGTATTATGTCATTGCTTTCTCAGTATCAGAGCCCAATAATAAAGTGACTGCTGCAGAAGGAAAGAAATGTTGGCATCTCAGTGTGTATTCGTCCTTTTTCCTGTGCAAAAGATATTTAGAAGGAATAATTTTTAAAATTCACTACAAACAGCAACACTTCTTTTGAATAGGACTCTAATTGAAGACTCAGACTTAAATGTGCTCGAGAAAACTTACACATTTCTTCCTTTGAATGTCTTCTAGTGTGGTTTTCTTATGCAACAAGTTTTAATTCTGTCATACAGCTTACATTAATTCCCATGTGAACAAACCAGATAATTACATTTAAAATGTACTGTAATTGAGAAAAATTAGACAGTGAAAGAATAGAGATGTATAAGAGAGGTTATTTCCAAAACAGTGGCTCATGTTTCAGGAAATATAATCTGCTTTAGGAGTGATTTTACGCTCCAGACGGAGACTAATGGATCTGGATACCTCTTATCATGATGTATACTGCTGTTATTTCCTTACGTCTGGTGATCTGCACATAAATGACTTTCTGAGAACTGTCTACTAAGACTTTTTAGAAACCAATTGACTCTTTCAGTTGTTCATGCAATAACACAACTCTCACATCAAGATATTAATTGTTCTTGAGCCACTTATGAGTGAGAGTGGCCAGGAGCACAGACTTAGATTGCCTCCAAATCTTAAGTTCTAATTTCTTAGCAGTTCTATGAAGCATTTAGATTAACATAACAAAGAAAATAATTTTTAAAAGCATCTCTTCAAATACATTGAGAAAACATTAAGTAGTTGGGCTAAAACAAAGTAGGGGTGGGGAACTTCAGCTATACACCTCAGATGTTATCTGATGTCATTCACAGCATTTTGATTGGTGGAAATTAGGTTTTTGTTTTTAAGTTAATAGAATCCAAAAGACTTTTATCTACTAGTCATAGCCTATTAAGTGTGACACAGAGGCAGGCAAGGAATGATCATTTGGGGGGCTAAAAATACCTCCAGATTAATTAACAATTATACACGGACCTATAACTTTCCATCCCATATAGTCATTGACATTTTAACCAGTTAATTTTCTTTGCAGACTATTCTGATGAAGACAATTCTTCAAATGAGAGTTTCTCTTCCAAGCTATGTCCAGTTGATAATCAAGATTAACCATCACATTAAGTATCATGCTTGGTAAGGTAGCACTTGATATCACAAACACATCAGAGGTCTTGTTTCTGCAATCCCAGGGTCTCTGCTCTGTATAGTCATTGAGTAACTTCCAGAATTGCAGAATAAATACAGAACTCCTCCAGTCTAACTCCTCTCTAGATCTTGAGTCCTCTCAACCTGGCTTAGGGAGTTTTCTGTTTCTGTTGTAAGATACCATGATAATTAAAACGATTTAGGAAGGAAGAACTCATTAAGAGATCTACCAAGCTACAGAAACAAACAAAATAAACAAAAAAGTCACAGACAGAAAATTGCAAGCACAATTTTGGTTCACAGTTTAAGGTTGTATAGTTCATTACTGCAGGAAGGTTTTAGCAGCAGGAGCCTGGGATAGCTTGTCAGAGTATCCACATTCAAGAGTCCGGTAGTGGTCAAAGCTTGCACTCAGCTCATTTCCCCCTGTCTATACAGTCTTGGATCACACCCTAGGGAATGTTGCCACCCACAGTGAGTAAGTCTATCCACCTCAACTAAGCTAGTCAAGATAATCCTCCGCAGGTATGTACAGAGGCCCATCTCTCAAGTGATTCTTGATCGTACCAAGTTAACAATTGAGATTAACCATCACACTGCCCTTCCTGAGTCTTTTTGATGAAAGCAAGGACTCATTCAGAGATCTACCAAGTTACAGAAACAAAGCAAAATAAAATAAAACAAACAAAAAAATCACAGTCAGAAAATTGCAAGCACAAATGTAAACAGATGAAGATGGCCAGCTGCAAAATCCGAACTGGAACACATGACTCCAACTTACTTATATAGTGATTGGTCCTTCTGAACAGCGTCCTGCATCTAAGGACAGCTTGCTTTGTTCATTGAGGTCATAGCCTTTTTTATCTGAATTATGTAATCATATTATATGAAATACAAAAACATTTTAAGTGAACACTTGCTCTACTTAAAAGATTCACGTCCTGATTGTTTATTCTTCTTTCCGTTCTTTTCCACAGAATTTATCATATCCAGTGGGTATTATTTATTTATGTCTCTAAGCTGATTGTAAGTCCTTTTTTCAGAAAGAATTGATGTTTACTTGATTTGCTGTTGTGTGACATCCAGCTGTTGTGTGACTTGCCTCAGGGACACATGAACAAATGTCACCGCAGACAGTACACCAACTTAGATAAGTGATTCCACTGAAGTCTAGGGAACCAGTGAGCTTCCTGGAGTTCTGCACAGGATGATGGGTTATCAACACTCAAATGGATGACTTAAAGGCAAATGCATCATTGAAAACCCCTCTACATGGATGGCAGCTCAGAAAAACATCTCCCTGGAGCCCTGCGCACAACTTGCAACATTCAACTCCTTGAAGGATCTTCTCTCTGAGGCTGCTGGTGCTGATTTCATAACTTTTGGGTTTTCTGAATCTCATTCTCCTCAATAAATTTCTAGGACTTTTGAGCTTGTGTTTATTTCCTTGGTCTTAAAAATAAAAAATATCTCCCTCCATGAGAGAATATTTGGAGTTTGAGGTTAATAGATACAGAACACCAGCAAAGCTGCTTAGTAAATACCTTTAAAATATAGGAAATATTCAAATGCTTTAACAACGGTGTAAACATGATCACAAGTTTTCAGGTCACAAGAACTGTTGTAGAGTAATTCTCCTCGAGGGGAAAAATCATGGGAAGTTATTGTTACAGTAGTGAAAAGGTATTGCTTTTGGTAATGAAAATATTCTGGGAAAGGATAGGCTTACATTTTTATGAATGTCTTAGTGCTCCAGAATTTTATATGTAAAATGATTGACTAGTCCTAAAGGTTTAGCTCTGTGGTAGACTATTTCCCTAGCATGCAACGAGATCAGAGTTTGATTCCGACTCTGGCAATGAAAGATTAAAGTGGCCAATATTATGATGACTAAATTACTAAAGGACAATCCTCCTGGACAGCTGCATCCATAGGAAAAAGAACATTTTTATCATTATAGGAATAAAGAATGAAGACTATATTTAAAACTATCTAGAGACTTATTTTCAACCTAAAAGTCACTTTCCCCCTCCCCACTAGTAGAGGGAGGGACATAGAATGTGAGTCTGTTCCCAGTTCTAAATCCAAGTATAAGAAGTCTGAAGCTTCTTCTATAGAAAAAAATATCATATTCTCTCTCTCTCTCTCTCTCTCTCTCTCTCTCTCTCTCTCTCTCTCTTTCTCTCTCCCCCCTGTGTGTGTGTGTGTTTGCGCGTGTGTGCACACATGTTCATTCTTTTTTGAGAAAATATTCAGTTTTTTAAAAGGCAGATAATCTTTCCAAAGAGTTGTGGATGCTGCAGTTTTCGTTTAGTACATTATGAAGTTTTATACATTGTGCAGTTTTGTAACAAATGTAATGGCTGTATCATATATAAAACAACTTGTTCAATCGACTTCATGCTTTTGAATTAATTTTATACTTATTTGGTAAAACAATTAGTCATGTATTTAGGGATCGATTGTTGAATATTCCTTTCCAGGCAGAGGCATCAGCAAATGACCATGGAGACATTATTCCTGTTGGTACAAATTGGAGCTATTTCTGGAGGTAGGGAATGGGGTTGGGGGAGGGACTGGCAATAGCCACCTCCAAGAGAGAACACTTGGTATTACAGTGAGTCTGAATTACAAATCCAAATGCTTTGGGGTTGCAGATTCAAAGAATATGCTGTATTTGCAGATAGAACAGAATCTCTTGGCAGTCAAGGCTGACCCTAAAATTTACACAGGTTTCACGAATTACTGAAAACCAACACCTCTGCATCCAAAACTTCTCTGCCTCCCTCTTTCTGCTGCTTCTTGCCACCATAGCATCAGTCCCAGAACAGTTAGCCAGAGCCTGGCATTTAAAAAGTCTCCCTTCATAGTTAGGTAGTAATGAGGTAGAGGGATTATGTCTCTCACATCAAGAATGTATGCATTGGTCAGGCACACTACCTTGGCCAGGCTTCTTGCTTGGGTGAGCAGTTAGACTATGTAGGTCTCCACTTCCTCTGGCAAGCTCACTTTCCTCCTGCTTCCCTAGTTGATGAGAAAAAGAATAGAAATCATGAAATAAAGGCTCATTATTGAACACTTAATTTGTAGTGGATTTTTAAAAAAACCATAGGTTGTGTTTTATTCCCATCTAGTGGTCAAAATTGGACTTTGCAATTGAAATTTATCTTATTTTCTCATACATTAAATGACTTGTGGTCTAGATAATGAAAATCCAGAATGTTTAAAGAGAGTAACCATGAGGAAGCTAAATTTAGCGGTCATTTCAGAATGCTTCCCTGATAATCCATTAAACTGACTTTTCCAAATGGACACATAAGATCTGAACAGGGACCTGAGCACAGGAGAGCAATCCTTACATAATAGCTAACATTTATTATGTACTGGGTAGCATACAATATTCTGAATGCTTTTATTACTGTTTTATTTTCTCCATACAATCTCTTTGAGGCAAGTTCTCTCATGCCTAATTTTTAGAGATACCAGCAAATAATTTGTTCCAAGGTCAGTGAGCAAACTGAGGAACTCAGGAGTTTAGTTTCAGATCCACATTCCCCACAGTGTGTTCAGCACAGGGTAAACATAGACATCATGTTCACTTGAGTCTGCAGTCTCGCTGATCCAAAGGTCACTTGTACTTTATGTGGTTTAACTTCAAACATGTGGGAATGTAGACTTCAGGAATGGAAGTTGATAAAGATGTTTCTGAGGAGTTTGAGAGCCAGCAGGAACTTAAGAGTTGATGTGAAGTGGACAAGCCTGGGAAGCAGCACAGCCCCCAAATGAAGGGTCATCAGGACGAAGTGGAGTGTGGTGGGGCATGGCCACTGAGAATGATATAAAAAGAAGAGGGCGTGCATGGGATGAGAGAAAACTTAGAAGGCGTTGCTCTTGAGGATTTTGATAGCTCATTAGGAAATTAGAACATTAGCCAAGTGGTTACAGGGAACTCTTGATGATTTAAAATTCAACATCTATTGCTTTCATAATGTATCTAATGCAAGATTAGTCCGATGTAAAAGAATTTGAAACCAAGAAAAGCATGAAGTTAAAAGGCTATCCTAAACTATGTTCTTGTTGATATTTGGAATTTATCTTCCCATCTTTAGACTATACACAAACAATTCCACCCCAAATAATTTTATACTTTATAAAATAATTGTATTTTATATAATAATTGTATCATAATGTGTTTTATTACAGTAAATGTCAATTATCACTAAAGTATAAACACCAAAACCAAACTGCAATTTTAAGCTCCTATTAGTAAGAATCATTTTATCCTTTGTATGTAAACATATATTTACATACATATGTGCATACATACATATATGTGACATCCTTTTGAAACTTACAGCGATTTCATTTAAAATCTCAGAAGAATAGTTTATAAACTCTTTTGGATGTTATAGGGTTTTTTTAATATATTAAAAACAAATACATTTATAGAAAAGTTTAACAGTTGTATTATATAGAAAACTGTTGGGAGCCGACTCCTAGCCGAAAGCAGCTATCATCTTTGCAGCCATCTCCAGTCATATACCCTGACAAGAGACTTGTTCTCAACAGCCCACAACAGATGAGTACACTCTGATAAACATCTCGTTTTTCTCACATATCTTGTTTTGCTGTTTAGTGCTGCCAGCTACAAGGCGCACGTGGTATCCACGTTACAAGGCACGTGGCATAGTGCCTTCAGCTGTGTTCCCCTGCTTGCCCACGTGGGTAAGGCATGTGGTAAAGTGTATAAATACCCAGGATTTCCTTTCAATAGAGGAGACTTGATCGGACCCTCTGTCTTGTCTCCATTCTTCGTGTCTCTCGCCCCTCCATCCCCTCTCTCTCTCTTGTGAGACCCTAAGCAGCAGCTCGGGCCAGGATAAAGTGGCCCCCAAACATGAAGCAAAACGGGCTGTTACAGAAAATCATTATTTAATTAATTTCATTTTTTAATGTCCCTTTACTTTTACTGAAAACAATTATCCATTTATTTACAGTCTGTTGATGAATATTCTGTCCTGCTTTCTTGACCTATTTGCCTGTCTTGGTTACAGTATAGCAATTTTGAGCAATGTAGCACTGTGGACACATAATAGTCAAAAATATAGTAAATAGTCAAATAGTAAAATTAGATAACTGTTCTGTTTTCAGAAATTCCCTGGGTCTCATGTCCCTTGAATTATCAAAGGAACTTTAGAATCACTGTCAGCATCTAAAGTAGAAAAAAAAGTAAAGACAGTCACTGGGGATTGCGCTGTATCTATGGATTAAACTGTAGAAGAATCAATACTTTATCTACTTTTATTGTATCCATAATCGTGTAATTACCTGTTTATGATTTCTCTTCTTTCCATGTGTTTCCAGTTTATAGTTTGCATATTTTCTCACTTCTATCCTAAGGCAGCTCATATTCTATGCTAGCATAACTAATATTGTTGTGCTAATTGAAATTCCAGTTGTACATCACTAGCATATAGACTACAACTGTATTATAATGGATTTTTATCACTTTCTAGACCTAGCAAATATCCATAGGTACCTCTGTTTTGTTTGCTGTTTGCTGTTCATTTGTTTGTTTGTTTGTTTGTTTTAAACAAAGTCATTTCATTTGTAAAGGCAATTTCAGTTCTTTGTTTCCACACTGAGGACCTTTTCTTTTTCTGGCTGTATGACTAATACCCTAGCACTGTGTGCAGTTGGACAGAGGTTGCTGTCTTATCACCCCACCGTGTGGACTCTCTTCTCTAGAATTGTAAGTCTCAATATACTCTGGATTCTGAAACTTGCCTTGGTCATGGCATTTTAACCCTGAAACAGAAAAATCACTAATGCAGAAGTTAAAATGGTATTTAGAGGATTGTTTTTCTATTTTGCTGAAAATATCCTCCTTTCAAAAAAGAAAAAAAAATCTTCAGTTTATGACATTGTTTCTCCAGAAGCAACAAGGAGTCAAATTCCTTGGGAAATACAAAGTACCAAACTTGGTTAAAAAGAAATAATTTGAGGCCTGGTATAGCTTTTCAAAAGTTGACTTTGGAGTTTTAATCTCCATGATCCCCAATTTAGCTTTCAGATGACTTCTAGTCAATTCTGTCAAAAGAGAAATAATGAAGCAATCTCTCCTAGGAAAATGAACACATTTCAACTAATTTTAGCAGCTAGTATTCCTGTAATACTAAAACCAGAAAAGGTATGATAGGAAAATTCTTAACAAATGCTAATCATAAGCATAGACACAACTCTTACCAAATTAAACGTTGCAGTATATCATCCAAAGGATAATAAATTAGTATCGTCTTCCAGTCTGGGCCTGAGCACAGAGCAGATCCCAGGTGGCAGCTCTGTACCCAACCTCACAAAACCCAAAAGAAGAGGGCCTCCCAGGAGCTCTAACCCAGGCAGTATCTCAGGTAAAAATGAATCAATCACCCATGATGTCTGCTGTTAGAAGTTCTAATCCAGATGCTGGCCTCCGAACTTATACTACTCAGACCTTCGACAGGTCATTGACAACATCAAACAGCTAGAGATTGTCATTACTAATCTGAAGAAATCCCTCGTTTCACTGTCTGAAGAGACCTCCAAAAATTTCAAAGGACTTTATTGGACTTGATTTACTCTTTTACAATAGAAAAGACTGTGTACAGTTCTTGACTGTGTATAGCTCTTAAAGAAGAATGTTGCTTTTACATAGACAAGACAGGGAAGGTTAAAGAGAGCGTGAAAAAGGTCAGAGAAGGCCCTGAGAAAAGTCAGAGAGAGAAAGAGAAAGATGAGTGCTGGTACAAGAATTGGCTTTCAACCTCTCCATGGTTGTCAACCCTACTTCCTCCCATCTTGGGACCATTAATTGGGTGATTTTTGCTTATTTCTTTTGGTCCCTGAGCCTTAAATAGGCTGACTAACTTTATGAAACAACAGATAAATAATTTGGTAGCAAAACCTATTCAGATACATTATCATAAGTTAGCTATGGAGGACCAGGAGACTCAAGATGAGGTTGTTACTCTATCCAGGGTGTTCCCAAAACCCATCTCCACCCAATCTAAAAGAGGGGACTTCTGCCCCTAGACCAAGCAGAGAGGGGCCACCCAGAACCCCCTCTGACTGGTGATCTGAATTCTTGCTTAGGCTGCGAGGCTAAGCACTGCAAGGGAATATAAATAAAAGTTAAAAATATCTCTCTGGGTTCCCTGAGGGACAAGCCTGACTGCATAGGGGTTGATGTCAAAAGTATCCCCTCCCCAGGAAAACGACATCGGGAAGGGTATGGCCCTCATGCCTCACTGGACAACAGGGGGACTGGAGCCATTACAAGGTTCCCTTCAATTACTGGAGGTCAGGCCTCTATCCCTGCCTTCGCAAGATTAGAATTGCCACAGCCCTTCTATACTTAGAGAAGGGAGGAGATGTCAGGGGCAGCCCTGTTTATATACTGAAGGCCTAAAATCAGCCATAGGCATAAAATCAGCAATAGGCCTGTCATACATGTATACTAACACCAAGTCTTGGGTCTCTGTGGAAAAACATTGAAACAGATGGCAATAAGCTATTGTAAACAGGCAGCGTTTGTGGAAATTTATCAGCCTGAATAGTCATAGACCTTGTAAATTGCCTTGGTGGATAATATCAACTTAGATAGGACAAGTGAATCATAGGCACAGTCATAGTGACCTGTCCCCTGAACCTTCACCCAGCCAATACCATGTTCTGGAAGATATCTGTACTCCCCCTGAACACCCACACTCCAGTGTCATCCCCTTCCCCACATCCTGCCTTTTTGTGTTTATAACCCCTGTGTGAATAAGTAAAAATTATGATTTGATTTAAAAAAAATAAATAAAATATATTTAAAAAAATTTAAAAAAAGAAATTAGGACCAAGTGGACTTTGTTGCAGAAATGGAAGGTTAGTTAACATCAGAAAGTGAACCAGTATTATCACTTTGCTAAAAGAATAAAAATGAAAATAAATATAACTTTAGTAGATTTACAAAGTATCCAACATCTCATACAAAATAAACATCAGCAAAGGAAGGATGCAATCTGTTTGTCAATCTGATAATGGCCATCTATCTAACACTACACTGTGCTTAATGTTGAAGCATCCGTGAGATGGCGAAGCATGCAGAGACAGTGTGCTTGTACACACGCACACACAAACACACACACATACATACATACTCACAGGCACACACACATATGCACACAAATTTACACGTGCACGTGTGTACACACGCATGCATGTGCACACAAATGACAAATGAATTTTTAATATGTTTAGTTTCCTTTGTAGTTTTTTTTTGGCGGGGGGGAGATTGCATCCAGACTTGTTTATTTGCTAATGTTTGGAGGATTTTTTTTTGCGGGGGTGGGGAGGGTGTCTAGATAGTTTTTACTTTAACTGATTTCCAGTGTAAATCCATTGTGGTCAGATAACATTTCTTGTATGTCTTTTCTTTAACTTGATTGTAAACATAAATTTGATCTCAATTTCTTACTAGTTTGTATCTAAATTTTGTGCTACTACAAGCAGTTCCATACAGACAGGCCATACATTTGGAGAGTCTGTTCTATTTCTTTGCTATTTTCTTAAAATTCCTGAAACGGAAGTTTTGAATGAACGAGCATTTATTTGGATTTTGTGCATAATTGCCTGGGTTGCTCTTTGCTTATGTTCAATCATGTACAAATCCTTTTGTAGGATCCACAATTTTCTTAGTAGCATGTTTTTAATGACTTACAAATTTCCATTCTACTGAGATACAAGGATATTTATAGCACTCTTACACGTTTAGACGTCTCAGCTTTCTCTAATTTCAAACAAATTTCCATAATGCTTGAATATGTCTCATGTGGATGTTTAGTAACAAGATTGACCTCATGAAGACAGTGAATCAGGAAAATTGTCAGGCATCAGGACATAGAGTAGTACTGGGTGGCAGTGGGAAGATCCATTAGAGACTATTATGGTTATAACATAACAATGCTCTCATCCTGAGGTTGTAGCATGTCAGACAGAGAGGAGATGTAGGAGTCGATTGCAGAAACACAAAAGCAAGACTCACTCAACTACTCACTTAGTTGGAACTTAAAATCGCTAATTTTCACAGAGCAGCACGTTTGGATAAAATTCATTTTTATCTTTAAAATATCCTTTCTTAATATTTGCACGTACTTATCAAGCTAGTAGTGATTGTAATTACCCAGAAAGAGGAATTTTAATAGATTGTAGAAAGCAATAGGAGGAAACATTTCTAAGGTAATGATAGCTAAAGAAGAACATGACATATATGGCTTGTTACTATTTAAGGAATTCTTTTAACTCAGAATGCTTTGCCATTTTGAATTACGTACCTATCACAGGAAGACACAGAAAATTGAGAGCTGTCTTTAATCTCATTACACTATTCTCAGTTGTTCTCTGCAATGTTTGTTCCAATTGTAATATTTAAAAGTAAGCCTCTTTTAATGGCCTCATGCAATCAAAGAGAGATGGTGTCTGCCCATCAGCACCTTGTCTCTGCAGCATCTCGCCAGTGCATGGAACAGGGCAGGAGCTTATTGCAGAGTTCAGACAACAGCTGAGTCCTCTAGTCATGACCTTCCTCGCCCATCTCCTCTTTGTTCTGTCTCATGTCACTCTAACCTGACACTTATTTTCAGTGCTAAGAACTATGAGCATGGTGTGTTGATTCACACCTGTAATCCAAGTGTTTACATATCTGAGGCAGGTGCAGAGAGATTGCGCCTGGGCTACATCAAGATCTTGCAAACAACAACAAAATCCTCTATGATATGTTTATGATTTTATACATACATACATACATACATACATACATACATACATACCTGTGGATGTATCATTTACCTCTTGTTTTAACAGTTTATTTTGCTTTCTTTTCAAAATTCTCAAAGCAAACTGTACCATCGTATTAGACTCTCTTCCATGCGCTTGTATAAGAGTCTTTGCCCTAGGAGTGGGGTAGATAATACAGGCCAATGAAGTGACCAATTCTAACCTTATTATACCAAACACAGAATTTCCATACAGCACCCAAGAACAGATAAAGGGCATTGTGTGTCTTTTTACAAACATCAAAAACTTTCTAGTAGGTCAACTATAAAACTGCCTCAACCATAAAATCAGCCCCACAGACTGGATAAGTTATAAGCAATTGAAAATTACTGGGAAACTGGTAAACCCAAGTTCAATATTCAGGAAGCTTTAGCTCCCCATTAGTACTTTGTTGCTGTCTTTCTGTAGAAGCATTGCGTCTTCACACAATAGAATGGAGAGAAGGTGAGAGAGTATCAGTTCCCTCTACTGAGCCACTCCTCCTTTCACTGGCACCCAAACCCATCCATGAATGGGGTGGGGGGGGCTTAATGACCTACTTACCTCAGGCCTCACCGGATCTATCAACACATCAGTAAAGCTTGGATTCTGATGTAGACACATTCAAACCAAATAGAAGTGGTGAAGCAATGATTTTAAGTATATGTGCTTATTGCTTGCCTTACTGATGAATTGCCAGCCCAATCTTTATGATCTACAGATGTTTAAATCCCTTGTATGTCACGTACACATGTAATATTGGCAGTACTATTCATTCAAATGATACTGACTTATCCAAGTAACTTGAAGGTCTTAAGGGCTCCAGCTCTGCTCCAGTGATCATTAGTCAGCTCTCAGCAGTGAGGACACTGAAGACATTTATGTCATGTCTTCTAAAGTTCTATGTAGTGCGCTGGCAGCTCACAGCTCTCTGGGTAAAAGTACAATGTATGTTCAGGCAAAATAAATATCCTAGTTTCAATCTTCTCGCTTAATAACGGCAGTGACCCTGGGAATGTTTCTTATACTCTGTGAAGTGCTGTGTTGATTCTACCTACAGGCTCTTGAACCTTTAAAGGCTTGGAATCATGATGATGGGAGAATTTGCCACAGATTAGAGCCAGTGCTGCTAATGAGTTTCCTTTCCCCACTGGAGTTGGATTTTCAACTCACTATTGTCTCAGGGCCTCATACATAAAAGAAGCATCAGGAATGTGGCAATGACTCAGAAGTAAAGAACACTCGATGCTCAGGCAGAGAACTGGAGTTCAATTCACAGCACCCACTTCAAGCAGCTCACAACCATGCTTGGTTGGTCCACAGAGAAGGAAAGTCAGTGTTTATTGTTAGAGACATCTTGCACTTAAGACACAGGACTCAGTGGCCCCTCAACTGGAACTGACCTGAATGTCTTCTCCCTGAGGACTGACTTTCATGCAACCAGGAGGCACCATGAAAACTTCCAAAGGAGGAAAACCACCAGCAGTCCTCTCCAGCTATGACACATATGAACCACAATAATAACCAGCATGATCCAGAAATCCAAAGAGTACACCAGTGACTTGAATACCTTGAGAGTAATCAATAGCTCTTTAATTGGATTTAAAACCTGCTTAACAAGAAATAAACCTTGCCAGGCACTGGAAACCTAGCCAACTGTTCAGGCCTAAGGAGACATAGATCTTGGAAGAGAACCTGCAAGGAGCACTTTACTAAACAGGCACAAACCCTAACTATATTCTAAACATTTGTCCTTATACCCACAGATAAGTCTAGTCCTCAGTCCTCATCAAGGCAACTTCTCTTGTGCAACAGAAACCATCACAGAAAACCACAATCAATCAAGACGCAGAGCTGTGGAGCCCAGGCCCAGGGGATATGTCTACAAGAAACTTTTGTACCTAAGGCTCAGGGAACACTGTGGGAGATGGGGCAGAAAGATTGTAAGAACCTGAGAATTAGGGAGTTTGTTGTGATATTGTGCCTGTTAGTAACATCAGAAGCTACAGACAGAAAGTCTCACCACCTACATGTAACAAGGGCAACAAAAATAGACATCTCAACGTGGAAGGGAAAAGTCCACAATCCATAAAGAACAACTATAGGCAAGTAAAGAATGCTGACAGCACAAGAAACCTTCTTCCCCAAGGAAGAGCACACCAGTTGGTTATCCAATTCAAAATGGTCAGCCCTGAAAAAACACATACATTACCTAACATTATACAAAATAAGAAAGTTATATTTGGAAATATATATGAATATGCATATATGAACATAACAATAATTAAGAGGATGGCATAAATTTGAAATAGAGCAAGGAGGGGCATATGGGAGAGTTTGAAGGAAGAAATGATGTAGTCATACTATAGTTTCAAAGATAAAATGAGAATAAAAACTCCCAAACTATGAGACACTGCACTGGGCAGGAACTGTGAAGAGTGCTGCTTGGCCATGGGAGTACTGCAATGTTCTGTATTACCTCAGTCCAAAGCCTGTGAGTCCCTTTCCATTTCACCATCGCTGGCTTTACTGTCCTGGAAGATACAGCCCTGCAGTCCAGCTTGAAATCTGGGATGATGTTACCTCCAACAGTTCCTTTAATTATTCAGAATTGTCTTAGCTATCTTGTGTCTGTGTGTGTATATGTGTGTGTATGTGTGTGTGTATGTGTGTGTATGTGTGTATGTGTGTGTGTGTGTGCTTCCATAAGATGTTTAAGATGTTTAAGTTTTTTGTTTTGTTTTAGTTTGATTGCTTTTTACAATTTCTGTTGGCATTTTGATCAGGATTGAATTGCATTTATAGATTGCTTTTGGTAGGATGACCATTTTCACAATATTGATTCTGCTAATCCATCCATGAATATGGGAACCTTTCTATCTTCTGGTGTCTTTCTCAATGCCGTATAGTTTTTGTTATCCAAGTCTTTCACTTGCTTATTTAGATAGCCAAGTCAGTTTTTTGATGCTGTTGTGAACATTCCTGTTTCCATGGTTTCTCTCTCAGTATGTGTGTCATTTCTGTTCAAGGCGGCTGGCTTGAACTTTGAATTTTAACTTTGTATTTTACTCTGTATCCTTTGTATTTAACTTTGTATCCTTGCTGAGTGTGTTTGTAGCTGTAGAAGTGTACTGCTGGAATCTTATATATATAACACCAAATCATCTGTAAATGAAGATGCGATGATTCTTTCTTTCCTGTTTGTATCCCCTTGATCTCCTTCAGCTGTCTTGTCTAGCATAAACTTCAAGAACTATATTGAATAGACATGGGAAGAGTGACTTATTTCTGATTTTAATGGAAATGCTTTGAGTTTCTGTTTCATCTAATATTGGACTTGTGCTTGCTGTAAGTTGCCTTTATTGTGTTACCATAGATTCCTCCTCTAAGACTTTTCTCCAACATCTTTTCTTGGGGTCAAAGGCATCTTATAAATCTAATTAAATCATCATGTAGATTTTGCCTTTCATTCTGTTTATGTGGCTGATTACTTTTATTGATTTACATATATTGAACTACCCCTACATCTCTGGGATGACTTGATAATCTTTTTGCTGTGTTCTTAGATTTGGTTTGCAATACTTTACTGATATTTTTTGTATCTACATTTATAAGGGATTTAGTTTGCTGCTTGTATCCCCTTGATATCCCCTTGATCTCCTTCAGCTAGCATATAGTTTTTATATGTGAAGTCTTTATGGGGTTTGGGTAAGAGGACAATTGTGACATCATGAAAATAATTAGAAAATGTTCTTTCAGTTTCTATTTTACAGAATAATTTAAGGATTATTTGTGTTGCTTCTTCTTTGAAGATCTGGCAAATTCTGTGCTGAATCCATCTGGTCCTGAGCTTTTGTTGTTGTTGTTTGGAGGTTTTCAACTGTTGCTTATGTCTTAGTCAGGGTCCTCTAGAAGAACAGAACTTACAGAATGAATCTGCATATATAGAAGGAGCATTTACTAGAGTGGCTGATAGGCTGTGACCCAGCTAGTCCAAAATCCAGTAGTTATTCAACCTACAAGGATGGGTGTCTCAGCTGGTCTTCAGAATATGTCTGAATCCCAAAGAAGTAGACGCCAACTCCAGTTTAAGAGTGGACTTTCCAGTGGGAGCAGACAAAGAAGAAAACTTCCTTCTCCTGTAAGAATCTTCCCGTCTACTCTTCTGAAGCATTATTTCCTCTTCCTTTTCTAAGGATTTCACGAGTATCATTAAGGTGTGTGTTTTGTTTGTTTTTTGTTTTTGTTTTGATGTTTGGCTTGATTTGGTTTCATTTTTTGATACAGGCACCTAGCTCTACAAGCTTGCCTCTCAAAACAGCCCGAACCTTGTCCCATAGGTTGGAATAGTAAAAAGTTTTGCCACTGAGTAAAATAGGTCTCTGTTTTTTCAGACTGTTCCAGCTGCCCTTGCCATCTGATGCCTAGCCCATTCAAGTTGATGATATTGTGCAGTAACAACATTTAGAAAAATGCTCATCTTCTGTTTCAAATTTCAAATTTTCTGGACTTCAGTTTCAGAGAACAGAAGCTATTTTAGATAACTCAGGAAGAAATGAATTTTATTTCACTTATGTTGAGGCTTAGAGAATCTGTTGGGGGACTTAAAAGCAGCCAGTGAGTGTTTTGAGGGTGATACAACAGAGTCTGACCCCCCTGTTAGAAAGGTTTTCATTACTACAGCAAACACATGCGATAGTCAAATTATTAAAACAAGAAACCAAAACAAAACCAAAGAAACAAGCAAAAAATCCAATTGCTTAGGCTTTTGATTTTGAAGTTTCAGTCCGTGATCAGCTGGCCACATTGTTTTGGGCCTCTGCTGGTACATCATGGTGGAGGTGTGTGATAAAGTAAACCTGTTCACCTTATACTGAGATACAAAGGATAGAAAAGGGAAGTGGCCAGGGTTGCACTATCCCCTTCAAGGAAATGTTTCCAGTGACTTAAAGACTGTCTACTAGGCACCACCTCTTGAAGATTCTATCATCTCCCAGTAACGCCTCACTGGGTTCCAAGTCTGTAACACATGAGTCATTGAGGAACCTGTTATGATTGCAAAACAGTCATGAACTAGAAAAACAGTTGGGGATCTGAAACCTATCGTAGATGCCTGGGACCAATAAAAGCATGAATTCTACCTTGTAACTCTATTACAAGTACACCTGACCAGGAGAGTCTAATCATGAGTGTATCTGAAAGACTATCTGGCAGATGTCTCTTATTCTAGTCTATGACTAGGAGTCAAGGTTTCTTTTTCTATTAGAATAAGTAGGGAAGAGATTATCAAGAGCAAGTAGTCATTGTGGCTATGCAAAGGGTCATTGTGGTAAAGCGGTCCTTACTGTCCCACGGATTTGTGGATTCATTATATAAATACTCTGAGAAAGAGGAAAAGGGTGACGTCAGAAGTGCAGGATTGAATGTGTGACAGGAGGACACTGTCCTTTGTTACTCCAACATCCCCTAAAGAGAGGGAGTATAATCCTACCTACTGCTCTGGAACACTCTTGTGCAACAGTGTTTTCTAAGTTGGCATCTTTACAAGTGCAATTTCTGGTTAGGAACATTAATCCTATGAAGTAATCATTCCTGTGGAAGTAATTATTTAAAACAGCCGCTGGTCATGCTGACTATATAAGCTGCAGCAGCATTGCCTAGCTCAGCTGCCATGTTCTGTGGCCAGAGGCCACTTGAGTGCTGCAGCTGGAAATGGCCAGCCAGAAACACCAGTCCTGCCACCCACAAGATGTCAGCATGGGAGATGGCTCTGCCAATCTTCCATGCTGTCTCCGCAAGGCTGGGCATTGCCCAGACCATCCTGCCATCCACTCGGGCCCGGTAGAAAAATGAGACTCTAATGCTTAAAGATTAATCAAAGGCTTTATATGTTTGGTAATTCTCAATAATAATATGCCCATACAAAGAGAGTTGTTTCCCAATTAGCTAACCTAAATAAAAGTTGTTACCCGTGACTGCTCTCCATACCTGCGTTGCCCTCCATCACTCCTACATCTCTCCTCTCCCTAGCACCTCCTCTTCCTTTTCCTCTTCCTCTGATTACTCCTCCCACCTTAGCTCCTCCTACACATCCCTGTATGATTAATATCATACCCAGATTAGTTTATTCATCCCCTATCTTTTTCTCATGTTTTCATGCCCCATGCTTTTTGATTCCCACAGTGCAAGGATGTATTAAGGCTCCTAGATGTGTATCAACCATGGTTTTATCACTTCAAAATCTTAAATTCTTAATCCAGACTAAGAAGTACATTTTAAAGTAGAGGTCAGCAGAACATTTTGTGTACAAGGTCAGATAGTAATGCTCTCTTTCAGTTCTACAGGCCATAGAGTGTCTACTGCAGTTTCTCAGTCACAACGTTTCATCAAGGAAAGTGGTTTAAGACAGCACAGACATGAATGAGTGTGCCTATGCCCCAGTAAAATCTTATGTATAACAAAGGTTTGAGCCTAATTTGTCTCTTGAACTACAGTTTGCAGACTCTGATTTTAGATAAGTGTAGACAGTAAATTTTATAAAAATCGTAGGTAGCTTGTTCTCTTAAGGTATGAACTCTTAGTTGGTCCCTTCCATTCTCTGCTCACAAAAGTTGGCCCCTCCTTTTCCTTGTACTGTTTTTTTGTTTGGTTGGTTTTGAGTTGACCCTTGCTTCTGTGGGATCTGATTTAAGATCACTTCAATCTTATTCAGACCATTTCTGAACAAAACACCACATGAAATTTCTCTTCTTCAAACTCTTCTTGACAACGATGGCAAGTTACTGCCTTCTCTGGTCAGTTTTTATTTCAGCAGTGTAAGGAACAGGCTCTTAACAGGACTGACTCCATTTTGTAATAGGAAACTTGTAAGACACGTCTGGTACTTGTAAAGACATGTCTGGAAATGGTCAGAGCCCTGCGATAACCAGACATGAGTGGTTATCTGCCATGCACGTCACCAGTAACACTAAATCCAACATAAAAGAGGAGTACTTCACACTTGTAGCCATGACTGGCTAATGTGATCCTCTGAACAAAGCCTCCTCAGCACCCGGTCACCAAAGAGTTAACCCAGAGACCTACACCTCCAACTTTGTGGTTGTCAGAGCTCCAGACTTCAAACCGAAAGACCAATGCCTCCAGTTTCTTGGTGGTCAAGCACCCTGCAAGGTCAAATTATCAATTCAATTATCTGGAAGCCGAAGCCTGACCCAGCCTTCCCAGACTCCGGACCTGTAACCCAAAACCAACATTAAGGACTCAGGTCGTATAATCCATGAATGAATGATGTGTTTCTTGCTATGCTTATTTCTTTGGTAATTAGCAATTTATTATTTGTGTTTATTGTGCATATTGTTAGAGGCAAAGCATAGGAAATGTGGCAATATCTTGTTGTAGCAATTGCCTTAATATATTGTCTGCTATGCATCTTTAAAGATGTAACTGAATCCCAAAACCTCTGTTTTTCTGGCGTGGAGCTGATGATCTCACAGTCAAATCCAGTATATGATCCCTGAGTGGAGCAGGACCTGTTGCTCCTCTCCCCTCAGGGGATTCTAATCCCTTATCCATAGCCTGCTCATAACAGATAAGAGTAGCCTGTTCTCGACAAGCAGCAACTGTTTGCAGCATTCCCCAGTGAGGTGATGCTGGGGACAGCATACAATGACAGGGACTGCCAGCAGTAGGCCCGGAAGGAGACATCTCAGAAGCCCACTGTAGCTCCTTGTAGAAAAGGATGCTGTCTGGGACCCTGAGAAGCAGAAGACACATCCCTCCAGGGGACCTGCCGTCTGAAATAAGAGACTTCCTGTGTATGGCAACATCTCAGAATCCCATGGCAGCATTTTGTAAAAAAAAATAATAATAATAATAATAATAATAATTAAAAAAAACAAAAAACCAGTTGTTCCCATTTCTCCCAACCTCTTAGCCCTGGACAACCACTGTATATATTTCATTTGTGCGTGACTGCTTTTCAGTTGGCCTTGGTGTGCATAATTATTCTATTGTATCTGACCATCTTACTTCTTTCTCCTGCTCTGGTGAATTCTGTGAAACTAGATGTCCTTGATGTAATGATTCTTAAACAATTAAAAACTGAGGCATAGGGGCACAGCAAAGCAAAGTCCTAATGGCCTAGGTGCATGCTGTGTGTTCTCATCTTGGAAACAATGCAATAACTGCACAATGGTAATTCCAGATTAATGCTTGACTTGTAAAGAAAGTTTGAAGAAATTATTAGAAAATGAAGTAGAACCAACATTGGGACCCCAAGAAAGGAAAAACCTATTAAAGTTATGAAATAAGTTTTGCACAATATTTAAGAGTGGTTTCTGGATAAGAAAGTTTAGAATACATAAATCTTATACTAGTAAAACTAAGTCAAAACACTGGGACTCTTAGGAGAGTCGTTGTGTGCAATGAACAGAAGCAGACAGCTAGGGAACTACTGAGTTAAGGATTAACTTGTTCCTTTCTGGCCACTGCCCGGCAGCTTTCACTGCCCGCCCATGTCACTGTATGCTGTCCTCAGAAAGGTTCTGAAGTACTGTAGGTTGAGTACCTTTGAGCCCATGTGGCCTCTTACACTCAGTTGGAAATTCCAGTTAACATTTGTCTCAATTTTTCTGTTGCTGACCTGACCTTATACTGAGAAAACAGTAGTATAGTCAATAACAGTATAGAGTTCATACAATCTATGCCAAACATTAGCCTGTTATGCTCCAATATCCCCTACTGTAAGCATGCTGAACATTCCTTAGATGCTATCTACGCTGGAGACATTACATATAAAGCATGATGATTGTAATCTTATTTATATAACTTATAATGGTTATAATATAATTTATTTGTATCAAAATACTTGAATAGGTGAATAGATATATTTTGATTTTTTCTACTTATTTCTTTCTTGTTTTTTTGTTCCCCCTATGGTTTCCTAACATTAATATTTTCTATATAGTGCAGGATCTCATTATGTATCCACAGGTGGCATGACCTCAGTCTTATGAGATCCACCTGTCTCTGTCTTCCGGTGCTGGAATTAAAGGAGTGCATCACCACATCCACCCACACCATTTTCTTTGTACTTTGTCTCCAACCACTGCCTCGAATACTTACACTTTGCAAAGATCTGCTCTTTCTCATGCATTACAGGGTATGCTAATGCTCAGTTATGTTAAGTATATTGTCCAAGGTCTCTTCCTGAGAGAATGAACTGATGTCTGGCACTGTACATAAAATGTAGCAAGGACGTAAAATATTTTGAGATATGAAGGTTTTTCAGATTATTTTCTTCAGTGCTAATCTCTGACATTTTTACATAAAAGAACAAGTAATGAATATCACACTTGGTATTATTTCATTCACTTCACCATAGAAAAGGCTGTACTTATGGAATGAGTGAAACCTTACAATTTCCATGGAATTCAGGAATTCTTCATAAGGAATTCAGATACAAATAAATAAATAAATAAATAAATAAATGAACATATTAAAAGTATCTAGAAAGATGCTGGAGAGAAGGCTCAATGGTTAAGAAGATTTATTGATCTTATAGAAGACCTGGTTGTGGTGTCCAGCACCCATATCAGATAGGTCATAGCATCTATAACTCCAGTTCCAGTGGATCTAGTACCCTCTAGCCTTCATGGACAGTTGCACATATGGGGACTACAAAAACTCATGCATAGATCTTAGTGAAAAATCAATAAAGGAGCTTATATATTTTTGTTTAAAAGAGGGGATCTAGGGAGAGTTCATGAAAACAAAATGTAGAAAGAAAAGGGTATCTTGATTTTGTGAAAGCTGATTCCAACATGTCCTTGGATAAGCAGTCTCCTCTATGTTTGACTATACCTATATAGTTGCGCTTAGCAATTGTGTAAGAATAAGGGAGTTACTCTTGTCTATTGAAACACGGAGGTCACATTACAGGCCCTTCTTCCATAAATTAGCTACTGCTAGGATATCTATTCTCAGCACTCCAACTTCACCTGGTCTCAGATTAAACAAAGGAAGAGTGTGTTACAGGAAAGGGAGTCTCTGATCATGGGGAGTCTTTTATCCAAAGTGAGAGAAAAATGAGCTCCAGCTGCCCTAGAAACCATACAGAAATGTACTAAATTCCATACATAAAGGTTCAGGGTGGACTGTGGTTCTGGAATTGGATGACTCTAAAAACTCAGACAGTGGCATCAGGTCAGTCTTATTCTATTGACTGGGCTTTCCTCTGTGTTGAAATGTAGACAAGTGAGAGTCCAGGCTTACTTTATCCCATAGGTCAGTGACTCTATCAAAACAATCACTTCACTTTCTTAACCCTGCCCCAAATCCTCCAGGGAGTGAAGCCGTTGAATAGATTTGGGTCATCTGGACATCGGTAGTTGATTCCTTTGCCTGAGTAACTGTGGTAGACTGATTAGCCAGACAGTACACAGCCTAGGGCTACAATAGCAGGTGAGCCACCCTAGAACAAGAACTACAGTTGGAAAAGGAGTCATCCCCAAAGTTAAAATAGGATAAGTTTGTAGAATAAAGGAAAGTGGATCCTGGGCTGTCCAAAATAACTGCTGTTCTCTCTGATGCCTGTGCTTCTCCCCAACACCAGCAGCATCTTCACCCTCTAGTGGGCGTGGCTGCTGAACATGTAACAAAGCTACTAAGAACCAGAAAAAGAGGAATTGTGTGGGTTACGGAGAATAAGAAAAAACCTGTGAGCATGTTTCTGAAACCTATGGGAGGAGAGGAGAGGATAAGTAACATATTGCATTCCTTTGCGCCTCTCCAAAACAAAAAATTGATTTTGAAACAATTTATGTCAAACATTGTCATCACTTCATTGTTTTTATCAAGGTTTTTTTTTTCCTGATTTTTGCCTCATTATTTCAACTCATTCTCAGGAAGCTATTAATATCCAACTGTTGTTGCCCAATGAGTTTATGTAAGGAGATAGGCAGGTAAGCACGGATCTAGGATTAACTCTATAGTTTTTGTTATTACAGCAGAACCAGAAGTAGGTTACCAGTTCAAATACTCACCTCAGACATCCTATTTTCCAGAATCACAGCAAAACAAACACAAACCAAAACAATAACAATAAAACACCAAATAAACAAATAAAAAAACCAACAACAAAAAACCCATCCCTAATCCATCTTTCTTTATTCGATGCTGCATTTCTTTTTCAATTCCCAATAACTTAACATGAAAATAAGCTGTCACCAAGCTCATCTTGACCTCAAGCCTGCTATGTCTTTCTACTTATGCCTCACTACAATAAGTACTCGTCCTTGTCTTCTAAATTTATTTTTCCCCTGAAATCCTTCTTTTGTCTTCTTACTACCACCAAAGTATTGGCAGACAGTCCTTAAGGTTGAAATTAATCTAATAATGTTGGTTCCTCCTCTTCACTCCAGATAGAATTCCAGACTTCCTGGAATTTCCCAAGTCCCAGAATCTCCACACTTCTCAGACCCCTTCCCTATGGTGCCTCACTCTGTGCTTCACACACACCTGCATACACACACCTGCACACACACCTGCACACACACCTGCACACACACCTGCACACACACCTGCACACATGACATTGACTTTGTATATGCTTCTTAATTCTTTGTAATCTTAACAATTATAGTAAAATAATAAAAGAAAAGGAAAATTTTAGAAGTCTTTCATGAGCATCAGATAAATAGGTGTTGAAAGCGTATTCTCCAAGACATTTCTGTCCATGTGACAGCTTTGATCCTGAACTATTTTTCCAAGAGAAAACAGCTTTGGAAGACAGAGAGAAAGGAAAATCTAAATACACTAGAGAAGCAAGTGGAGTCCTTTATCCTTATGTTTTTGATAGCAAAGAGATTTCCTATGGAGAAAAGGAAGTTTATGGAAAGTTCCTTAAGAGTGGTGTTGAGACATAAAATAGAAGACTCCCTACATTTCTGTTGCTTCTACTAATCTAGACACTTTCAAGGTTTAGCTGGATCTCTGAGGTTTGGGTTCTGTGAGATGACTTTGAATCTTGCAAATATATTTTTATGCTTCTTCAATTTCTTTGGGTTACATCGAATTTCTGTTTCAAAAAGGTCAAAACATATTAGTTTCAGTAATTTAGTTCTATCTGCTTCATGTTTACATATTTTAGAAAAAGAAACCATAAATAATGAGGACATTTTCACTTTAGTCAGGGTCTTCCACTTACTCCTTCCTGGGTGACTTTATGAATTTTCTCCTTTAAATGAGTTTCCTACACTAGGTAAGATAACAGGGAGTCATCTTACTGAGACACTGGCAGGCGTTGGTCTCCTTGGTCAGGAGACCTTAGGCCAGGTTAGCTCAGTAAAGAGAAACTTGTGGTTTAGGTGAGATAACCATTTTTCAAACTCTCTCTTGTAAATTGCTTCCCAGGTAAGCTAGGAAAGAATAGCTAAGTAAATTTCACCCTGGCTGTAAATACACAGGAATCCCTAGTGCTACACCTAGAAACTTTCAAAGTATCTCTGAACTTGACTTTCAGGTGCTTCTCTTTGCTACTTCCTGAGAGATGAGCAGAACCTCACATCTGCAGCCTCCCAGACGCTCTTGATAGTCTCTGGATTGTTTTCCTTTGGTCCCCAGAGAAAAACCATCTAGGAATCCACTTATAATTATTAGTTGTGCCAGATGTGTCCTTTGACATCAATAGTATTCTTACTCCCATGTCCTTAGTCTGTGACCTACTTGCCTTACTAAAAATGGACTCACCAGTTTAGTCTCAAAGGAATTTCCATTGGAAAATAATCTTTTAAAATAGACTGTTTTGTATTGCTCGGATACTTAAACATCTTAGTAACACTTCCCCCATGGCATAGTGACTTACATCAGACATGATCTCCTGAGCTAAGTATATTAAACAACTGTGTTCAGACACTGAGAAACAGTCAGCAGAAGTCTTTAACTCCAAAGATGCCAAGATAGCACAGGAAACAACTGTCTATCCTAACCACAAAAGCGTGAAAGTGTGCTAATCATTGAAGCTCTATAAAATAGTTTAAAGAGATGAGTTTGTATTACTGTATTCGATAATAGGAGGGTGTGCTCAGATTCAGTGAAAATATAGCTCCATCTCCCTGTGTCCAAGTGCGAAAACACAAAGACCCAGAAGAAAGGTGGGCTTTTCATTTGGTTTTTGTTATTACATTTGCTTATGTATTCTGTTTCTGCTTACATATTTTCCTGACTGAGTGTTTAATCTTAAGTTTTCTCTCTATGATGTTGATTATTTCACTGGCTTTTATGTTTTTTTTGCAATATCCCACTCATCTATTTTTCTTTTGTTTGCTGTGCATTATGATTCACAGTGGTAGCCAAATTACAGTTAGGAAGTAGCAACAAAAATAATTTTATGTTTGGGGGGGTCTCCACAGCCTGAGGAACTATATTAAAGGGCTTTAGTATCAGGGAGGTTGAGAAGCTCGGACTGAATCCATTCTGAGTTGTTTTCTGAAAGTTTTGTAACTGGTGAGAGACAGGACATCTAGGTTTACTTTCTGTATGTGTTTATCTGTGTATAAACTTTCTCCTTCTTTAGTAATCATTGTAAATGGAATTGTTTGTTTTCTAATTCATATCGCTTGCTGTTGACACATAGCAATATTACTAATTATTCACATTGATTTATACTCTCCAACTTTCCAGACTTCATTAAGTGTGTGTGTGTGTGTGTGTGTGTGTGTGTGTGTGTGTGTGTGTGTGTGAAAGACAGGGTCGCACCATACTACACAGCTGGTCTGGAGCTTGCTCTAATGACTATCCTGACCTCAAACTTGTCCCGGTCTTCCCACCTTTCCCTCCAGAGTGCTGGGACCTGTAGATATTATGACTCACATAACGGCTGGGCTACCGAGTTGCTTCACGGGACTAATTTTGCTGGATCCCATTTTCTGAAATGTCCCTATACTTCTCAGTTAATTTTCCTAATATTCTTGCATTTTTTACTTCCTGAAGTGTAATTTTAAAATAATATTTAAGAAATTTGTACTAGAGATGTAAAGTTTGATGACTCTTTACAGTCTTAGATCCTGTCAACTTTTAAGTTTGATATTTTTGAGTCTTGGCTATGAGCCAAACCTTTGTGTTTCATAACAGTGCTTCTTGCTGGGCATTATGTACACAGGGCAGGGTGCAACATTTGGCATGGCTAACAAGTGGCCACATGGTGCCAATACTGAGGGCAGCTTACATCTTGAGTCCTACACTTTTATCTCTATCTCTCTAATATATCTTCCTAGTATATATTTGGATCAGCCCACTCAAGTTCCTGTTATATGTGAATAAATAATTCCCAGTTAAAATACGATATACCTTCGGGGTATTTTTGTTGTTGTTTTTTTTGTTTTGTGTTTGTTTGTTTGTTTGTTTTTGGCAGAATAGTAGCAGGTACTTAATACGTGTCGAGCTGAATTAAAGTTACGTGTTTTCCTGAGTTCAACTTATCTAAGTAACCTGTCATACTGATTGACTTTGATATATGTGGTTATTTTGATTGATATTATTTTAAAATTACTATTCCTCAATATAAAATGTTTGCTTGTTTAAACAGTTTAGGAAACAAATTTCATTTTAGTCTATTTTTCTTATTTAATTAGAACATGATTGCTTTCTTTCCTCCCTCCTACTCTTATGTCTGACACTCTATTCCTTCCCAAATTCATGGTCTCCTCTACTTTAAACATTATTGTTACATATACATCATATACATATACATACACATACACATCATACACACTTATCATAAAATACAATCTGCCAAGTCAAATCAGTTCAGTTCAGGGTTGCTTGCACGTGTGTTTCAGTGCCAGGCACTTGGGATTGGATAACCAGTTAGAGGGCTCATCCCAAGGCAAGCCTAATTCTCCCTCTCAGCAGTTGTTAACTGTCAGAGAGTGGGTCCCAGTGAGATTCCCCTCATCTACACTGGGATGTCAACTGTCCCTGGAAGTGTTCAGGTCTAGTTTAGGTTGCCATGTTGTTGAGACTTCATGGTTGTAGCTACCCTGTCATAGCTAGAAGGCACAATCTCAAAGCAGTCTTCCTGGTCTTACAGCTCTTACACTTTTTCTACTCTCTCCTCCAGAATGTTCCCTGAGCCTTGGGTGCTGAAGATGTGTTGTGGATGTCAGCAATTGGGTCTGAGCACCCCAATTAGTTGCTTACTGCATTTTGACTAGCGTAGCTTTCTGTCAAGATCTGTTGGGGATGTAGTACATTTACACAATGGAGTACTACTCAGCTGTTAAAATCAATGACTTCATGAAATTCTTAGGTAAATGGATGGAACTAGAAAATATCATTCTGAGTGAGGTAACCTAATCACAAAAGAACACACACAGTATGCACTCACTGATAAGTGGATATTAGCCCAAAAGCTCGCAATACCCAAGATACAATTCACAGACCACATGAAGCTCATGAAGAAGGAAGACCAAAGTGTGGGTGCTTTGGTCCTTCTTAAAAGGAGTAACAAAATACTCATGGGAGCAAATATGGAGACAAAGTGTGGGGCAGAAACTGAAGGAGGGGCTGTCTGGAGACCATTCCACCTGAGTATCCATCCCATGTGCAGTCACCAAAGGTAGACGCTGATGTGGATGTCAGGAAGTACATGCTGACAGGAGCCTGATATAGCTGTCTCCTTAGAGGTCTGCCAGAGCCTGACATATACAGAGGCAGATGCTCACAGCTAACCATTGAACTGAGCATGGGGTTCCCAATGGAGAAGTTAGAGAGAAGACTGAAGGAGCTGAAGGGGTTTTGCGGCCCCATGGGGAGAGCGATACCAACCAACCAGAGCCCCCAGGGTTTAAACCACCAGCCTGGGAGCACATAAGGAGGGACCCATGGCGCCAGCTGTATATGTAAGGGAGGATGGCCTTGTTGGGCGTAGGTGGGAGAGGTCCTTGGTCCTGTGAGGGCTGGATGCCCCAGTGTGGGGGAATTCAAGGGTGGGGAAGTGGGAGTGGGTTGGTGGGGCACATCCTCATAGAAGCAGGAGGGGGGATGGGATAGGGGAGTTCTGAGTGGGGGGGAAATGGAATAACATCTGAAATGTAAATAAAATATCCAATAAAAAATTAATTAAAATTAAGAAAGCGTCTTTGATGAAGGGTGAGATCTGTACTTATCTGTGGCTACAGAATTAAGAATTTAGAATGCAATTAGGAATTATACTGGTTAAGGAAATGGAGGGAACAGGCCTTCCTCTAAGATCTACAGCCGCAATATTTATATGCAGTCAGCTGTTTACAGCAACAGACATGATTTCCCTCCTGCTAATCAGGCCTCAGTCTGATTGCATTACTGTTGGTCATTGTCAAAATGTGAGGGCCAGTACTGCACCTTTGGGGATATTCTGGCATGCTGGTCATTGACCTGGTTCTTAGGCATCATAGCTGGGTAGGTTCATAGAGTTTAAAAAGCAAACTTTCTCAAACTTTCAGGGTACTGGGGATGTTTGTGTCATTTTATTCTATTTCTAGATTTATTGCTTACAGTTGAGAAGAAACTGTTGCTGTATTGTTTCTGCTTGTGAAATCTTTTCCTGCTTTCCTTTAGGCATTTCCTGTACTAATTCAGATGTCTGGTCTTCTCCAGGAAAGATAGCCTTCCATGGAGCTGTTCAAATTTCTTTTATATTTAGATCTAAATGGAAACCTTATTTTCTCATTTTTCAAACTATTTGAAAGGTATATATTCTATCTGTTGCCCTGTATGGTGGACTCCTTTCATACCTGTAAAGACAGTGGTGTGTGGAGAGCTTTTGGGGCTGCTTGGCATGAATCTGACATTGGCCAAGGACAAGGAAATGGGCTTTAGGCAGGAATCTGACTTTGGAGCATGACAAGGAAGTGAGTTCTGGCAGGAATCTAATTTTAGGCTAAAACAGAGAAGTAATTTCAGTCAGGAATCTAAGTCTTAGGCTAGAACAAGGAAGTAGGCTTCAGGCATGAATATGACTGTGGGCTAGGACAGGGAAGTAGGGTTTTATCATCCTGATGAGCCCTTAGAAACAGTGACCTTGAGAGTGATCACGTGAGTGATCACAGGACTTTGTTTATTGCCTTATTTGTTCCTTGATTATATGCATCTATTGTGTTGCTGGTTCCTCAACCTAGAACTGACCTAAATACTTGCATGTAATTAAAATGGTTTAAAAGAAAATTGAGAAAAAAAAATAAACCCACGTCAGCCTTCAGCCTCAGAACTGGCTGGGGTCATGCTGCAATATTGCCTAATCATCTGTTTTCTTTTTAATCCTCACTCCTGAGCTGACTCCTGCGCTGGAGAAGCTGTTGACTGACTGACTGGCTTGGTCAGTGGTGATAGTACATATCTATGTTCAGATATTGTACTGGAATTAAATAAGTTAACACATGGGAAAAAACTTAAAATTGTGCTTTGAGTATAGAAAGATCGTAAATAACAGGACCAGGTACTATCTTCTTTTATCTGAACCCAAGGTCTCGCTTTACTAACATTTCATTTTGATAGAGATAGTGGTTTCCAATGACCCTAACTTCATTCTACCTAAGAAACCACAGGGCAAAAGATGAAGAACAAAGGGGAACAAAATAAAAGTCTCTTGAACCAGAGAGCTCACATGTATGTACATGTGATGTAATGACGTCATGGAGGATTTCCTTCACAGAGAGCATCAAGTGTGCTCTAACATATTCTCCAGGCATCTGAGAGAATGTGTACAGCTGCTGCCGACTGGTGTTTCCTGTCTAAAATTCTAAGAATTTATCGAGGAACATTTTTCATTTTTCCAAACTTATCTGTCTCTCCTGCCAAATCTCCTAGGCCGGGTCTTTCATTTCTTGTTCTGCTGCTGCACATAGGTGTCTGACACAAACAATGAAGCACAGCGTGAGTTTTGTAGCGACCAAAAGCTTTGGTTTTAGAGATCAGATGGTCAAATTCTTCTTCAGCCACTCAGTAGTTAAGGGCTTTAAGATCTACTTGCGGGTTCATGTATCTGTAGAGTGCACCTTTCTTGGGGCCGGCTCAGTGGTTAAGAGCACAGGAGTTGGATTCTCAGCTCACAATGATCTGTAACTCCAGTCCTAGAGGATCTGACACCCTCTTCTGGCCACTTGGCCTCCGCAAGCACTACATGTGTACACACGTAGTACACAGGAAAAACCATACACATAAAAAACAAATATAAAAATAAAAAAAAAATGCTGTCCGAGAAGAAAAAAATAAAAAACGTAAACTTAGGAAGCTGTTATAGATTCAATGCGCTATAAAGCATGAGAATTAGCAAGTGGTGCTTAGTGATTCTTTTAGTGAGGCAAATTTAAATTTGTATGGGGGATTATTTATTCTTACTGCAGATTTATCAAAAATAATGACAGCAGTCCCTCCTCCTCTCGGTTCTCAAGATAATATCTTAGTAAATATAATTTTGAAACAACCCGATTTTCAGAGTTCAGACTTGAAAGTATCACATTAGACCGATAACTTCATAGCTAGGATAAATGTTTCTCTTGTTCGAGTAGACGAAGATCAGAGAACACTGAGGCTGGCTGCCAAACACCTCTCCTCTGCTTTCAAGGATGTTCTCTGAACTTTCTTATCTGAAGACAAGAAAAACCGTTTGGGTAAAGGTCAATTTACACTGCGATGGAACGGTTTAGTTTTACCCTCCAGCACCAGGCTAGACAGCAAGCAGAAGATGGGTCATCCTCAGAAAGGGAGATGTTTCTCACCAGACTTTGCAGCTCGTCTTAGCAGCATCTGATTTGGGATCTTCACAATGGAGACTTTGGGCCCTTCTCCCTCAGCACTATCCCTCATTTGTTATTTCTCCCCGCAGCCTTGCACAAAGGTTTTACAATCAATGGGCCATGGCACACTGTCTCTGATACAAGCCCACAGGCTCACCCGTAGGGAGGGAACTCTGTCTGGCTCCGGCCAGCCCACTTGCACGCGGGATCGGTCCATCCTCGGAGGCCAATCGGCTCCCTTCACGCTGAGGCGCCAGCCAATCCCAGCGAACACACGTTACTCCACCAACATTCCACGGAGGTCCCCCCCAAAGGGTCCGCGTGGGGCGGGGCTGAGGGCGTTGCTCGCCGTGATCTGAGCAGCCTGCTGCTTTCTAATTGGCTGTGGCTGGAAGGCGCCCCGCGCCCATTGGCTGCTGCCAGCCGTGCTGGGCGGTCCGGAAAACAGCTTGCTGAAACGCGCGGGGTTGCTGGAGCTGTGAGCGACCTTTTTCTGGAGTCGGAGACTGCCTGCCATCCTCCGGTACCGGACAGGAAGGAGAAGAGTCGACCGAGCGAGGTCGAGCGGGGCCGAGCGAGGCTGAGCGTTTCCTGGAGCTGTCCCCTGCAGAGGGGAGAGAGATGGCTGACCCTGAGAGCCGGTGGTCACAGAGTGGCAGGTGAGACCGGAGCCGGACTGGAGCTGCCGCCGTTCAAGGGCCGTGAGCCCAGCAGGCCTCAGTTTCCTCATCTGTTAAATGGTAACAGTAGTCGCGGTCCCCGGGCTGTGGGGAAAGTCCCTAGGAGCATGCTCCACGGAAACTCTGCAAGGGACAACTCCTCTCATGAAGCTTCCACGGGGACAGGGTCCTCAAGAAACACTCCCTCAGTCCTCAGTAGCTTGCAAATCCATGGTTTAACACAGGCAAGCTACTGCTGCGGATTTCCTTCGTTTCCGCTTAGGGGAGATTATTTGAGGTTTGGGGATTCCGGAGCTAGGAAAGCAGTTAAATACACTGTAGAGGCTAGGCTTGGGCGAGTCTCTGGATCAGCTTTCAGAGTTTGTTTTTCAAGATTGTCCTGTAAACTCAGATCAAAGAGCTTGCTTTGGAATTTCTGTTCTCTTGTTTATTTGCCTTTGGGATCTTGAGCAAATAACTTTTCCATTGCAGTATCTCCTTTCTGTAAAGTATCGATACAGGATGAACTCTTAAGGCTGTCATGAAACTCAAATGAAACAACACCAGAAAGACTAAAATTACCTGAAAGACTAAGCACATAGTATGACATCACTACTTTAAAAACCATTTTAAAAGAGTGAAGGGCATTTAAGACTCATACACTACATTCCAAGTTCAGGTTATGGTATAATTAGGGTGTAAATATTGTGTTATGCATTGTAAAGAATGTTAACCTTGTCATGCTGTGCATCGAGGTGAGACCATTTAAAAGAGGGCCATTTTACTCTTCACAGAAGTGTGTGCTCACTAAACCGAGCAAGAGCCAGTCTCAAAAATGGAAAGCTACTGCTCTTGACTTGACTTAGAAAAGTTAATTACTGGCTCAAGATAGGTTGGAGATTTAGCGTTTGTTAACATTTTTATGTTACAGTGTATAATTTAATAAGGCCTTAGTTTGCTATCTTGTCTGTGGCTTGTTAAATTGGCACGATTCACATAAAAGCTATATTAATTGAATACTGGAAGGTTAAAAGTTCTGATACAGAGAACCTCTAATAAAGTGTGCTAAACTACAAACGAACAAATAGCTTGTGGGGATTCTATAAGTATTTTCTTTTCAATTTTGTGTATGTGTGTGAGTGTAGGTATACACATGACAGAGCTCGTGTGCTGCATGTGGATGTCAGAGAACAAGGGGGTCACTTTGGGGAATCAAACTTAGGCACTTTTAATCACTGAACTGTTTCCAGGGTCCTAAAATGTCTTGCGTTTAAAAGGAAACTTATTGCCATTTCATTGTGGTGTGTAATTGAGAATAACTGGAATTGTTAGTCAGGATTTTGTTGCTAATACACAGCATCAAGAAAATCTTTCCAAGCCCCAGTAGTTTCCATTCAAGAAAATGTGGACACAGGAAAACATCAACATAAGGTTAGCTTCAAAAACTGTGTAAAACAGAAAATAATTAACTCTTGGCCTGAGGATTAACAAGATTAATGACCTTTAGTATGGAGGGCTTAGAGTTTGTGTAATTAGGCAGTGCCTCTTATCTCTGTTATAGTTGGAGAAGTTCTTGATAGAAGATCAAGAAAGGAAAGGATTGAGTTAATGAGAGGAAATCCAGTGTGATATGTAAAACCATTCCACGGTTGAAAATTGCAGGAGGGTGAACTGTGTGCTTGGCTTCCAGTTGATCCAAGCACCTGCTTCTGTCAAGAGAGGCCTGAAACCTGGCCAACTGCAGTCCTGTCTTCCTTCACTCTAGACTGTGTTTTGAGAGGGGCTCCAACAAACACATTGCAGCTTACACCATTACCACTATTAGCCTGGACTTCCATGCAGGAATTCACCGCTGAGTGAAACACTTCAAGGATTAAAAGAGAACTTTTGATGTTATTTTTACTTCAATCTCTGTTCGCTTCCTTCTTCAGCATGCTTAAGGAGGCTGCTAATCAGAGTTTCTAAGTTTTACGTTTATACTTGTCTTTTGGAGATTTATTTGAGGGATGGAATAAGTCAAGTCTGAGAGCAAAAACTGGATCTTATTTATTTCCACTGTTTAAATTGAATGTATGCTAGATACTGGTGAACAGTAGCTTCCCCTGGAGAAGCTGTTCATCCATATGGTAATTTTGTTGTTGTTGTTGCTTGTCAGTTCAAAAATGATTGGCATAAGTAGCAATGCATATTTTATTCATTAATTTTCTATAGCATACTAGTCAGAAGAGCACAACCCTGAGTAGCAATATTTTATGCCCCCAAAGACTCTACAGCTAAATGGTAGAGTGTAAGAGATTAGTTACAGTGTGGACTGTAAGAAAACGCCGGAGGGGAGCTAACCAAGATTCTAGGGCAGCCCCTCAACAAAACACAGAGATGAGACAGTCAAGCTCAGCTGCATGAAAGCGGCGTCAAAGGCTTGGAAGTGCGTTGGTGAGCACATGGCAATGATTACCAAGACAAACGTCTCCAAGTTCCAGATTCTTACCTTTATAGGCAGCTTGTATTGCTTATATTCCTCTCCTGGCTTTGTACAAGCTAATGCTTGGTTATGATAATAGTGGCTTCCCAATCTATTTGATTCCTATCAAATAATTTTGAGAAAAAAGAATAAGAGTCCTCATCTGCCGTCCACAGGAAGCTAGCAGGAGACCTTTGGGTTTATAGACTGTGGCTTAATCACAATGATCCCACTACTGGGTAAGTGTCTTTTATAAGCTCTCCAAGACTTTGCACTTGTTTATAGCCCAGCCTTGAAAGAGGCCATTGTACTGGCTGTCAGGTTGGCTCCTGAGTGGCTTCGTGTATTCTTGACTGGTGTTTGGCATGAGCTCACCCACTTTCTGTTGATGGGTGGGATCTGTACTTCTACAGTTTACATCACTTTTTATGGATCTCAGGTTTTAGGGTATTAAGTTTTTCATGTATGCTTTCTCATCTTTCTACTCAATGTTAGTGTTTGAGGTTTCTGTACTCCACATTGTGATATTTAAATATTGGCTACAGCTTTGATTTATTCCTGTAACCTTTAGGTTTTAGATCAGTATGTTTCAGCTCTGGTTGGAAGTCAGAGTTGTTAATGAAGCTTCCTGGTTTTGTTCTTTTAGTGATTCAGTGGTTGTATAGTGGGCAGCTTTCCTGTTAACCTTATACAGGTAGAAAGAGTAGGGAGGGACACAGTAGGAATTATGCTAAGAAAATGGAATCAGCATCAAAAGATGGTAAAAGATTGTTGGATACTGATTCTTGGGTGTGGGAAAAAAAAGCCCTTTCAGCAGTGATATGAAGCCTATTGTGTGCCGCATGGTGTTCTAGGTGAGTGTTAGTGGAGCATATGACAAAACCCACAACGCTGGTATTAAAATCCTACTGCACGTCACATAGTGTTGTAGGTGTCACATAGTGTTCTAGGTGAGTTTTAGAGGAGCGTATGATGAAGATGCTTTCCTACTAGTGAGGCAAGGTGGTAAAGAGTAGACTCATGTGCGAGCACATAAATCAGCTTCAGACACTGCTAAGCATGGTGCGGAATGAAAGATTTAAGTTACTTGAGAAGTCTGGGGCAGGGGCAGGCGCTTCAACTGCAGTTGGCGTTGTACTTTGTTAGTTCACACTAAGATTTGGAATCCAGCAGTCTAGGCAGAGAAGTCCCAAGTCCAAAGGTCAAAAGTCTTGACAAGCTTGGCCTGAGGATCACAAAGCCCTAGGAAATGGAACCCTAGGCAGTGGGGGACGGTGATACGAGTAGAAATCTCTGGTGATCATTCAGGGTGATTCCCAGCCTTTTGGTTTGAGAATCTGGGCTCACTTGTCATTTTAATAATAAATTGCTAAGAAAATGCTGGACACATAGAGAGGTGGCATCAGATCAAAGTAGGCCTCTGGATGTGGACTTCGGAAGTGCTTGTCGAGCTGAGAATGAGAGGACCTCTTGAGCACAACAGCCTATAGATGAGAGAGCCACCTTCCCGCTCTCCTGCCGTTTGTCTCGTCTTTATGATTTTATATGAATGATTCTATGTAACAGCCCAAGCTGCTCCACATTGGGGGGGCCACTTTGTAACGGCCTGTTCTGCTGCGGTCCGCGGGTCAGGGTTTAGCAAGAGAGAGAGTGGGGACAGAGGGACGAGAGACGCGAAGAATGGAGACGAGACAGAGTCTACTCTGGAGATGAGACAGAGTCTGCTGAGTCTGCTCTGGAGAGAAAGTCTGCTGCTGGAGATGGAGTCTGAGTCTGTCTGCTCTGTCTAGTCTGTCTGCCTGAGTCTGTCTGAGTCTGTCTCAGTCTAGTCTCTCTGTCTAGTCTAGTCTGTATGCTCTGAGTCTATCTGCTCTGAGTTGGTCTGTCTAGTCTGAGTCTGTCTGGAGACGAAGTCTGTCTGCTCTGACGAGTCTGTCTGCTCTCACTCTGACTGCCTCTGACTGCTCCTTTTATATCTCTGCTGAATCTCTCAAGTGCTGGGATTAAAGGCGTGTGCTACCACTGCCTGGCCTTGACTGAAAGGATCAAGATAATTATCAGAGTGTGCTCAGCTGTTGTAGGCTGTTGAAAACAAGTCTCTTGTCAGGGTACATGGCTCAAGATGGCTGCAACAATTCTAATATGCTAAGAATGAGTTATTCTTCCCAAGGCTTCAGGAGAAGCCTCTTCCCAGCTCCCACACTCAGAGTTTCTGATTCGTTCATTGGGAGTTGGGTCCACACTCAGCCGTCTTTTATAGCTCTCCGAGGAGAATTATTCTGAAAGATTTGACTTACTCCAGTGTTTGCTGACGCTAATCTTGGTTTCTATGACAGGAAGATCAAAATGGAAGGACCGTCTGATGTTGCCTCTATTTCAACTAAACTTCAGAACACTCTGATCCAGTATCACAGCATTGAAGACGATCACTGGCGAGTTGCCAAGAAAGTGGTGCGTAGTTGCTGTTTGGGTATTTAATGTATGGCCAAAGAATTGTCTGATGACTTCTAAAATATTAGGAAAAATATGTGTGATAAATAACGTGCTGAATGGATATACAGTTGATTGTTCAGCAAATGGGATGATGGGTCGTCTTACAAAGAAGTGGACCGGTAGCTCTTTGTTTGTTAGTCTTGATAATAGGTCCATGGCAACGAGAGCAATGGAGAGGTCTCCAGGTCAACAAAGAAAGTCTCACCGTCAGTTTAACCAAGGATGGTCATTGAAAGTTTGCACCGATGTCAGACATGAGGAGCGAGTGAGTGGGCAGTTAGTGTTCTCTTTACCATGTGATTTGGCCAGACTGCCACATGGCTGAGTGTTAGAGCCAAGCCTAGAATCAGGGCTATTCTCTAGTTCTCTAGGTTATATTTAAGAGTCAGATGCGAAATGACTGGGGGAAAGTGTAGGAACTAATTGAATATAACGTAGTCACAATAAGTGTGAATTATTTTAAAAATGCGCGAACAGTTTCAGAATGAAATATTTAATGTTCCTAATATCATAGACTGAATGTATCAGTAATAGTAAATAGCTAAGACCGGAATGAAACTTATAATAACTGCCATTAATATAGTACTACCATTGAATTTTAAAGTCATTGAATCTCTAAGCTACTGACAAATCTGTAAGGTGCAAGATGTAACTACAGTATGATACAGAAGAAATTCAAATGCAGATATCTTTGTGACACGAGTAACTACTATCTCTGAAAATTGGCTTACG
The DNA here is from genome assembly GCF_004785775.1 of Grammomys surdaster. NCBI lineage: Eukaryota > Metazoa > Chordata > Mammalia > Rodentia > Muridae > Grammomys > Grammomys surdaster. The sequence goes on from NW_021604593.1 coordinate 3,986,468, forward strand.
TTGCTTTTTAATGCAAAGTTAAGCATTCTGAACTACAGACTTACTTTTGAGTATGAAGGTCCACCCGTGTGATTATCACCGTGTACTGTCTTTGTTTTTCTAGAAAGATGTAACAGTTTGGAGGAAGCCCTCAGAAGAGTTTAATGGGTATCTGTAAGTAAATGCTCAGTTTTCTAATGCATACACGGTAGTGCATGATCAGTGTAAAATTCAGCTTTCATTTTTATGGTTTTAAGCTTCCTGAGAAGCAAGTTGACCATATGAATTCAGGGCCTTAAGAATGGCCAAATACTTGTAGATTGAGTTGGACATAAATAAAGCAGTAGGCAGATACACATCTGAATTTCTTAGCATTATATACATAACCCTTGTAATATTCTACATTGGTAAGTGTTTAGTACTTTTAAAATATGATTCTTTTGAGACAGGGTGGCCTTGAACTCACTATTGTATTGCGTTCTCATGGTCATGGCATGCTTCCTACTCAGTTTCCTGTGTGCATGAATTCCTATGCCCAGATAACATTCTGTTATAAAAATTCTCCTTGAAGATCCCATCAATAAGATAATAGTGATTTATATATTTGATGGCATTATTATGAATATTAAAAACTAGGCATCTTGATACTAAACTTTGAAAGCATTTGTAGTTGGTAGAGTATTGGTAGCCTTTAAATATTATGTTTTAAAAGACTACCTAATAATGAAAGAAAATGTTCATACTATAATACAAATCAAGAGATGAATACTCAGCACAAACATAGGCTTATTTGAAATATATATTTATATTAAAATGTTTTTACCTAAGACAAAATTCATCTCTAAATAGTAGTATTTTGAATAACGTTTGTTCTTCCTTCTCTAATAGTTGAAGATGAATTATGCCTATAGTCAAGAAAAGTATGTTGATTTTTTTTTTAAGCCAGCATGGACAGTTGCCATCTGGAATTAAGTAGAATGTTCAATACTTAAGACTCAGCCCTTTTTAAAAATGAATCTGCTGACCCCACTTCATATATGCAAAATGTTCTGAAGTGCTATACCAAAGATACTATTTCCGGAAAGATGAGTTGTACGCTATTTTTGATGTGGACAGGCAGATTGGGGTTGAACCAAGCATTGTAAGCCGCATAGGAAGTAAGCCTTTCCATCTGTAGCTCCCAGCGGGACTGACAAGCATGGGAAGTGCTGAGGGGACGCCAGTTCAGAGGCTTGAGAAGTGCTGAGGGGACTCCCGTGCAGAGGCTTGAGAAGGTTCCTGGGAGTGCATAGTTTGCTTGAGACTCGAAGAATGGGGGTTTCTTTAAGAACTGAAGGCAAAAGAATTGTCTCTGCTGCTTAAACATGGGTGAGAAGTTTATGTAGGGAGAAGTTGTACCTATGTAGCTCGAGCATCAAGCCTGGGATGTGGAACCAGGCTTTTGAATGGTGCCTCAATTCTATACAAAGAAATGCAGTATCGCATACCCTCTGACCTAGTTCTGTCCTCTGTCGCCTGGTTCTCACAAGGTCTTGAATTTACTGGAGTAATATTGAGAAAGACGGAAGTGATGCATGGGAATTTAAGAAGGGGCTTTATCTGGTTTGCTAATAGCTTCTTGCAGTTCCTCTGGGTTGTATACAGATTTGTGATAGTTTGCAGCTTCTTAGGGAGAGTCCTGTGGCCATTCTTCAGCTCATATCCAGAGACCATTTAAGTTAACTATGTGACAGTTTCAGGAGTGAATGAAGTAGGATCTTGTTAGTGCATATTTAATTACAGTGAAGCCGGGTCTGTTTATTAATGTTTTGGATTATCCTAAATGTGCTTTGTTCGTCTTCTGTTGGATTATCATTTTCATTGATTTTAAAGAAATTACTCATATATTACCTGTATAATTACTGGATGTGCGTTTATATATATTATACATATCCTTTTCAAATCTACGTCTAAAAAGTTCTTAAAAGCCAGTGTAGTCATGTGTGGGTGTAGTTTCTAACATTACAAGAAGACAGAGTCTCACAGCAAACTCTTGGATCCTCCCTAGGTCTTACAGTCTTTCCTCCCTTTCTGTCACGTCCCTTGAGCCTTAGGCTTAGGGGTTGTTTTGAGATATATTTCTAAACATGAGCTGAACATGGATAACTGCATGCCAGAGTGGGAGCGGGCGGAGCCCAGGAGGCCTTAACGCTGCACAAAGAACTGTAGGTAACTAAGGACTGCTGAGTGGGAGAAGTAGTCTCCCCCGGTGAACAGCATATCAGTTGTTATCCAGTACCAAATGGTGAGCCCTGAAAAACATTCATACAAGTAATATACAGGCCGAGCAGGTTATCGTTAGGAATACATGTGCATATACATGTATGCATATAACAACAATTAATGAAGTTGAAAGAGAGAAGTGAGCTCTGTATGAGAAGGCTTAGCAGGAGAAAGGGGAAAAAGGGAAAATGTATATGTACTAATGTCTGAGTAACTAAGCAGAGGGCGGTATTGAATGGAAATTGTGGAATGTCCTGTAGACTGTTTGGGGCTATATTATAATGTGAAGGGACATCACTGTGCCTATGATGACATTAGCATAACTTTTAGTTTTCCAATTTTATTGAGGACAAAGAACATAATTTGACAAAAATAATTGGTAGAATTTTTATCTATTAGACAAGTTGTTAGGATTGTTTTTACTTAATAAAAACCTCCATTGACTTTTATGCCCCTTTATAGTGTTAGCTCTGTGCTGAAATGTTCATTTGGATAGCCTTTCTTTTGGTTCCTTGTCTTCTAGGTATAAAGCTCAAGGAGTTATGGATGACGTGGTCAATAATGTAATAGATCACATACGCCCAGGGCCCTGGCGCTTGGACTGGGACCGGTTAATGACTTCACTGGATATTTTGGAGCATTTTGAGGAGGTATCTGTTTAGTGACATTACTACAGAGGATGTGTGGGCATGCATGCATGTGTGGGTGCATGTGTGAGTCCATGCATGGCAGAAAGACAGAGATAGAGACAGCACAAATGTGAGTATCAACATTTGTATATGCTTACATTCAATACATTAAGGAAAGTAGTCATAGCAACGATACCACGGGAGAGTCCTGTGCTTCCTTCCAAAAGTTGAGTTTCCCCATTCTATGTAGTTAGTTATTTATTCACTTATTTTTTTTTGAGATAAATTCTCACTGTATAGTCTTAAACTTGCTATGGCCTAAAACTTGCAATGTAGACGGAGCTAGCCTTAAACTCAGATCTACCTTCCGTAGACGGAGCTAGCCTTAAACTCAGATCTACCTTCCCCTACTTCTTGAGTGCTGAAATTAAAATTGAGTTTCCTAATTTTAATGAGTGTTAATACTGAGGGTTTTTTTCCCACTACACCTCTACCTTCGTTGATAATCAAAATCTTAAGCATCTTTAATTGTAAAATTTAAGGATCTAGAATCTTAAAGACAGAAAAATGTCACTCCTGTGTTAAGGTTTCCAGTTTAAATGTAGACTTCCAGTTATATTAAATTAAAATCAAAGATCAGAGGTAAAACATGTTGCCTAGACAGCTGTCTAGCTTGTAACCCTTCATTGTATGTATACAATAGGTTCATCTAATTGGCTACTTTAATTGAATTGGCCATTTCTAGTTAAATGGAGATTTAGATACTGAATATGTCTCTGGAGGTTTATATATCATTGTCATGTTCATTCAGTATCATTGACATTTAGGAAAGAGATTATGCCTTCCAGAACCACTGTAGGAATCCCATTCTGATGAGAGAAGATCAAGAGTGTCAGGTTTTACTAGACATTGATCTTGGAATGCGACTCTGTTTCTAATGGTGACCCAGTCTTACCTTTTGTCTTTTTCTAGAATTGTTGTGTGATGCGTTACACCACTGCTGGGCAGCTTTTAAATATTATTTCCCCAAGAGAATTTGTTGATTTCTCCTATACTGTGGGCTATGAAGAAGGACTTTTATCCTGCGGTAATAACCTAAAACTCTTCTTTCTTTAAGTCTACTTCAGATACTTAAAGATTTACCCTGGGTCTTTCTGTATAATACATATTTTTTAAAAGATTGATTTATTTTATGTATATGACTATAGTGTCTTAAGACACACCAGATCCCATTACAGATGGTTGTGAGCCACCATGTGGTTGCTGGGAATTGAACTCAGGACCTCTGGAAAAGCAGTCAGTGCTCTTAACTTCTGAGCCATCTCTCCAGCACCAAGATGTATTTTTTAAACCCTCAATTATTGCTAGTTTTGTTTGTTTATTTTGTGGGTTGGTTGGTTTTTATTTTTAATTCTAAACTCTAGCATTAAATGATAATATTAAAGTAAATTGTAGTATAAGAATTTGGAACCTTGAAGTGTTTCTATGGGAATGTTTTGTTTGGGGCCTTTTTTGAGAAAAACTTTACCATTTAATTGAGAAGATATGTTGTTTCATATTATTATCATGGGGACTTTCTTATTTTTGTATTAGTTACATTTGATCTCTGATAAGTTCACATGTATTATCCTCGCCTGCCCTGGCCTTCCCTTATATGGCGCTTTCTCACATTCATATCTCTGTTTTGTTCTGTGATCCACTGAGTTTAATAACCAGGGCCATCTATGTGACCGAAATTTAGCCTGGTGGGCTCACGAGTGAAAATGGCTCCTTCCCTCCCAGAATGTATCAGTGTTCAATGCTAAGGGGTAGGGTCCTATGAGCCTGTCTTCCCTCAGGTGTTGACAGGATGAGCCTTGTGTGGGCCCAGTGAAGATGACTACAGTTGTGAGTTCAAGACTATTGTAGTTGTACTGAGCTTAGAGGATGGCATTTTGCACCCCTACCCCTGAGACCCTGCTACTGGAATATTCCCTGGGCCTTCCAGGTAAAAATGTCTTGTTTAAGGATGAGCCCTCAACTATGTTTGTTAAATTTTTATTCCCAGTTGCATAATATTTCATCCATAGCAGACACATGACTGATTCTGAGAAAGACATCCAATGACTGATATTTCATTCTAGGCCTTCAAAACAGTTTCTTGGTATATGTACACACACACACACACTTACACACTTGATATTTTAAAGAAAAAAATTTCTTCTTTGAATTGTGTTGTCTTTCTCTAAAAATATTGCTACTAGAAGCCTCCTATTTTTAAAGTATGTAGATAAATTAATACTTAGTTATGTGTAGTGCACACTTGAGTTGTTTATCTCACTGGTGAGTACTAAAGTTGGGGCTGGCAGTGCCTGTGTGGGAAGTGGTTATGGTGCTATGCATCTTGTTCTTGTCACTCTGTGACTTGGATGATACTGTGTCATCTATTCTGAAGGGATTAGAATTTTCCCTATTACTTATCTTCCAATTCTGTGCCAGAATTCTCTTTGGTAATTATCTTCCTCATTTTGCTGTGCTCAAAACTCCTGGGGATTAATTTTCATTAGTATGGATAGGAAGAAAACTATTTAAACAAGAAATCTAATAATATTTTTTAAATGAGAGTTTGGGGGAAAATACCAGTTATTGCTGTTAATGATGCTATTTTAAAACTGTCTTGTAGGGGTAAGTGTTGAATGGAGTGAGACGAGACCAGAGTTTGTCCGTGGCTATAACCATCCCTGCGGCTGGTTCTGTGTTCCACTCAAAGACAATCCCAACCAGAGTCTTCTGACAGGCTATATTCAGACAGACCTGCGTGGCATGATCCCTCAGTCTGCAGTAGACACAGCAATGGCAAGCACATTGGCCAACTTCTACAGTGATTTGCGAAGAGCTTTACAAAAGGCATAATGTGTCCAACTCATAGTGCTTTGGTTTGCTGACTCTGCTCTTGCCCTCAGCTACATGACCTGTAGAAGGCATCAGTTCCTGCCTGCTGCGGCAGCCTATGGAAACTTTGGAGGTGTTATAGGGGCCAGAGTACAATCTTATTTTCTATTAAAAGTAAATAGCTATGTAAATAGGGCATTTAGAATTTCTTAAAAGTTTTATTTGCACCTTGTTTGGTTGTGAAAGTGTGTCTGTGAATGGAAAGGATGAAATGCCAAGATTTAGGTACAGGCTAAGTGTAGTCTGTTCACACGGGTCAAATAGTACCTTGGGAGGAAGCTTTTGGCTGCTTAAAAATTACAAAGTGTGCAAACTCAATGCTATTCATATTATTTTGGAGCTTTTTGGACATTTTGTAGAATTGCAATGGTTCCTGATGTAAATGTTCATTTCTCTTGCTGTGCTCTGTGAGTTTGCCAATAGCTTGGACAAAAGGGAAAAGTCCTCCTTAGTCTGTAAAGATGAAGGCCACTATGCATTGACTTGTGCAATGTTAAACATTAGAAAGACCACAGGTGACAAGAATGGCCATTCTTGTAACCATAGGTACAAGTCAATAGCATTTTGTTTTGATACCTAGGTAATGTTCTTCTGCAAAGTTTGTAAAACTTTGTAAAGACACAGACTTGTGTCCTTATGTGCATTTGTTCTGGGAGTGACTGGAAATAGCCAGGTATGCACTGGTGACATCACACTGAGCAGTAGCTGTCACTGGAGAAACCACCTAGTGCTGTCCCTGTCACCAGCAAACAGTCAGTACTAAAAAGTCAGATTCAATGACTGTTCTATACATACTTCAACTTGAAGCTACAAAGTGCATGCTAAAAAATTCACAGTGTTGATGTAATCTGAAATCATAGCAGAAGCATCACTAGATCAGCTAGGTGTTTAGATGTCCTGGTATGACCAGAATGAAGTGTGAATGGAGCTGTCTTATGTGAACATTCCTTCATGGCTAGGACATTCCAAATCATTCTTTGACTTTTGAATATCAACCTAGTTTATTTGTAAAATGGACATCTGCGGTGACTCAGTGTCCACACCGTTCTGTGTTTGTGTGAATATGCAACACTGAGTTCCGTATGTGTTACTACTTGTGCTACTCACTGGCCTTCCTTCTCATCAGCTTAGCCCTCCGGACCTCCCACTGCAAGTAAAACAACCCTCGTGGAAATGTTTTCATTGCCATTGTGAGTTTCACTGTGGGTTCAGAAGTTACATGTGAGCTGTCTGAAACTTACGTTCATTAATGTAGAGTTCGCGTAATCTACAGTTTACCTGTGGTAAAAATTTGAGTGTTCTTAAAAAAATATTTTGAAGAGTTGTGCAGCCATCACCGCTATGCAGTTTAGAACGTTTCTGTCGCCCCCCCAAAGATCCCTTTTTTCCTGTGTACACTGTGTATAGTCATCTAACCAGCATTTATCCCAGTTGCCAGTCAGTATAGCGAGTGGATAAGAAAGATGACATCAGAGCTTGCTGGGTTTTACTTCTGAGAGTAGAGGTGTGTGTGTGCATTTGCGTGTGGGTGTGAATTTAAGCTCAGGAACATTTATATGTTTTAAGTGTGTTATCTTGAGTATTATAAAAATGAGTGAAATGAGGATGATACTTGGGATAGTTGGATCTGCTGCTTCTGGAGCAGTCCTATTACAGGAAAATAATACAAGCCATATATGTAACTTAAGTATCCTAGCAGATACTTAATATAAGTATCTAAGTATATAAGTATCCTAGCAGAGGCTGCAGAGATGTCAGTACTGAAAGACCATTTGCTGCTCTTGCAGAAGCACCCACGGGGTAGGGGTTGGGGCTTATAGCTGTCCATAGCTCCAGTTCTGGAGGATCTTGCACCCTCTGGCCTCTGCAGACACAAGGCATGTACATAGTGCATACATGCACACATACATAGAAAAAATATGCAGCTGAAACTCATTGTAGCAATGTTTTCTTTAACTCTATATCCAAAGTATTTCAGTACACAGCTGATGTAAAAGGTATTGAGATACCTCACAGTGTCTGTTAACTCTTTGAACAGGGTGGGTATTTTACCACTGTGGACTCAGCATACTTCAAGCACTCATTTTCCACACGAGGCCTGCAGCTGTTACAATGAGTCACACAAGCCTACACAGTTCCTTTCAGTTACCTTGCTGTAAGACGAAGTGGACACCTCACGAATTGCTTCCTTCAACAGAACCTTTTATAGCTGAGCACTTTCAGTTCCTGCTGCAGAAGATGTCTACTTTAGAAATGTACATACAAAAATTACTGGTTCCCAGCAAATTAAAAATTATTGCCTCAAAATTATTTTCACTAAAAGTAATTTTTGATAGGACAGTGAAGGAAAAGTATAACCTATCACATTCCTGTGTGGCTGAGCATTTCCTGTAGCTTACAGTTTGCTAAGGAAATGTATGTCACACTCTGGAAATACGTACCATAGTGTTCTGTTCAGGAGACACTGCTCTTTTAAGATGAAATTAGTTTCATATAAGTGGCATTTTGGTAGGAAATACTGGTTTTTGTTTAAAGAAAAAAGTCTTGATTACTCTTCAATGATTAAAGCAATACTCAGCAAAAATAGTAGTAGTATTCTTAGTCTTCTGTGCTATAAACCCCTGGGGTATTATAAACATCAGGATTTCTTTCCTGTTCCATGCACACAATGGGTGTATTTGAAACGGGGTTTCCAAGTGTAAAACTATGTCCTAGTTAACAGAATGTTTCCTCTTCATCTACCTGTCTTTTCTACTTGAGGATCATTTGACTAGTATTTAGTGAACTAAGCTAATGTCTCAAGGTAAGACTGTAGCTTTATCTGGAGAAGCAGAGGAAACATGCCAGCCTTTGTCCCTCGTCTCGAACTGTTGGGTCTGAGAAATCCCCTTTGCTGTGAATGGCAGCTTTGTGTGTGTGTGAAAGCACAGTAGCCTCTTGAGGACCAGATGCTAAGCTCAATGGCTGTTGTAGCTTTCTGAACCCAAAAGAGAAGCTACCAGAACCAGAGAAGCTCATGGAAATCTGGATTTGATAAGGACTCCTTTAAAACTTACATGGATCCTTGACCAGGCCCTTCCACCCTTCCTTCTTTTCCTGTGGTACCGAGGCCTAGTGCATGCTGGGACTGAGCTACACTTCTGGCCTCACGGTGAGCACACTATAGGGTGGTGAAATCTGACCATAGAAGAAGCCTGAGCTCCTTCTACAGTGCGGGACTGGAATTACAGTTTCATTGTCATTTCCAGGGATTCTACAAGTACTGCTGTGTCCTAAAATTCATCAAATGACGATTATATTATACTAAGATCATTTTGAGGAAGTCTATCATTTTATGAATCTGTATATGGAATTAGAATAAAGGACTGCTGATATAAATGAGATGTATATTTTTTAAATTACAGTCGAGTATCTGAATAAAGATTTCTAGACAATCTTGTCACTGGTCATTGATCTTGTTTATGTATGTTAACTTTAACCTTAAGTACTAACCAAATGCTTATTTATCTAAATTTAGAGAATATCATTTAACTACTTGAGCTGTTTAAAAAGTATAAATCTGGAAAATAAAGTTAACACATGCTACTCTGCCAATGTTTCATATAATATTAGCAACAATACTACTAAATCTTTATTTGCAACCTTACATTGCAATAATAACATACTCAAGGAAATTAACTGATAAAGGGAAGAGGTTGATTTTGGCAAACACGTTTGAGGGTCCAGAGTTCAGTAGCTTTGCCTTTGGCCTCTAGTAGGAGCAGCATCGTAGAGTAGTAGCATGTGCTGAGGAAAAGCAAGCAAATGCAAAAAAAAACAAAACAAAAAAAAAAAACATGCTTACCTCTGGATCCAGAATATGAAGAGAGGAAAGAAGACCAGAGTCTCATGCCCCTTTCAGAGTGTCCCTGGTAACTTGGATACCTTGCATTAGGTACCACCTCATAGAACCACTGGGACCAAGTTTTAAGTGTATAGCTCTTTGTGGAGGCGTTCGGCATCCAAATGATAGCAGCTCTGACATAGCTTGGGAAAATGTACAGTAACTACAGTTGTCAGGTGCATACTCAAGTAATTGTGCTAAGCTGGCTACAGGTAGTAGATACTTTAATCAGAAATTGGAAATCGTTACTAGGACACCTATAATCTAGGTTATAAAAAGTAACGGGATGATGTGGTAATGGAAAACATGAATATGAAGTGGCATATACAGAGTCTCCTCAGTGGACATCTGGCTATGTTACCTGTCCCTGATGGCTTTGGGAGGGGATTAAGTCCCTCTCATAGTTATCTAATGTATGGACAGTAAGAAGGCCACCTAGACCAGATGACAAACCTCCAGGCACTTTATCTTGGCCTTTCCTCCAGAAGTGCTAGAAATAAGTTTGTTCATAATACAGCCAGTTTATGATATTTTGTTATGGTAGCTGGAATGGATTTAAACATCTGGATACAGGTAATCACTAATGTTTTTCAACTGAAGAGTCTAAGAACCAATGTTTCTGCAGTTGTCTTGATCTTTGTTAAGGCAGAACTGACCAGCCCTGGGGATTGATTGCAATTGCGTTCAAGTTGAGAAGAAGGCAAAGAGATGGCTCTGCCTGCCTGCCTGCCTGCCTGCCTGCCTGCCTGCCTGCCTGCCTGCCTGCCTGTCTCTGACCCCACTCCCCCCTATAATTAAGACTCTAACAGTGTCTGGGAGCAAGAATGAGGATTCCCAGCTTGTTGGAGTGTTTGCCAGTGGTGCCTTTAGATAACCAGCTGTAACACTGCCACAGCTTCAGCTTTGGGAGGTGTCTGTGAGGTTTCTCTGGATGCTGTATGGGAAAATAATGCCCCCACCCCTAACATAATGAAAATATTGTCTTACTGGATTAAGAAACATTTTGGAACCCCTTCTAATGACAGATGCTACATGGCTATCATTCCCCTGGTTCATGAGGTGAGGGAGTCTCCCTCACGGTAACCAATAGCCATTGTTACATGGCATCTGAAAGTACTGCATTATTACCATGTTCCTATTGCTGTGAGCAAAATGTCCAGTTTATACATAAGCTTTTGTAACCAAGACATGACCCAAAATAGAGTGTTAAATAGAATACACTACAAATGCATCTGGGGAGAGCAGGCACATATCTATCCATGCTCAGGTGTGGTGGCTGAGAACCAATAAGCACAGTGCTGCCTGTGGTTCAGCCCAGTTCTCACCACTTAAATGTCAGTCTTCTGGACACTGTATCAACTCATCTGAAAACTGGTAAGAAAACACAGAGCAGCAGATGTGGGTGGTTGGAGAACTGGAGGATTTTAAACAAAACCATAGAAGTAGGCGTACCAAAATGAAATGTTTGTTCATTAGAATTCTTTCCTGCAGTCTTAAGTCCTATTTATGCTTTGCTTTGGTGAGATCTCAGTATAGGGCAGGTGACTTTATTAAGGGAAGTCGAGAGGCTGCAAAACCCACAATGAAGTAAATACATGACTGTCAAGTTGTCTTGTGGAACTCATTGACTTACTGAGGGGGTTCCTAAGTTTCTCAATTATTTCCCTCTATTTCCTCAACTGAGCCTCAACCTTAGGATATCAGTGTTTTCTCAGCAAAGGAGGAATCTTGGACAGAATGGTGGTGAACATAAAAAACATGTTAATATAATGATTTGTACGGAAAGCTCTGCAAATATGTAAGTAAAACTCGATACTAGAAAAAAAGACAATAGCTTTTGGAGAGTGTTGCAGTAGTTTTCTCTGTTTCCGTATCTTCTCGTCTTCATAAGGAAAAGTCGGTTTTCAGATGAGTTGATGTGGTGTCCAGGAGAGTGACATGTTAGTGGTGAGAACTGGGCTCAACATCGAGCAGCAATAAGCTCAGGCACCACGAGCTTAATGTTAGCAGACAGCTGCGTAGGTGTGATGCCTGCCTTTGATGAGTTTATTGCAGGAAATAATTATTAATGTCCCTTTCTAGCATTATTGATTCACAGTCTTTAGAAGATAAATACCTGGGCATGTACATATATAAAAACACTCAGTTTTATCTGAGAGAATGGAAGAATGAAGAATTCAGCTGTGCATTTCACTTCGGAGGAAAATGTTCATGGTACCTCGTGATTCACACAAACGTTCAAATCACAGAATGCAAAGCTCTGGTGGGCTCTTAGATGATTTATTGTCACATTGTACATGCAGATTCTTTTACAGATTGACCAGTTGCAAGGTACTGGTAGCTTCCTTTGGCATGTTATGACAGCCTGGGTGAACTCAGTTACACTGGCCCTCTCTAAAGTCAGTCTATAGTTCATCTGGCGGCCTTGGCTTTGCCCACAGCACACATCCTTCAAGTCCTTGGCCAACACCCCTACTATCACCAAAGGAGCATACTTAATCCTTGGACTCGATTGTCCAACCTGCATCCAAGGAGAACTTAATGAGCTGTCAAATGTTGGAGATTTTTGGCAGTTGAGAGAGAGCCAATGGCTGTCCTGTTCCCTTAATAGAAAATGTGAACTCAGGTCAGTCACCCACACTGAAGAACACAGTACCTCAACTGTTAGCAAATGGGCATGGTTTTGATGAATTCTTTGCAAACATTTTATGTATTTACATTTATAGCCAAGCCGGGCTTAACACACTAAAAATATTATAATTCTATCTTTGTATTAAGGAATCAATAGCACCATTTTGACACATTTAGAAAATGAAATGTTCACAGCTCCGTCTAAGGACTTTGTGTTAGAAAGTGAAAAAGCCACCCACAGTCTTAGCTGTGTAAATTAAGGTACTTAGACTTTCTCCTCCATGTCACACAAGGTCTTGCTTTGGGTTAATGACTTGTGATGCAGACTACTGGAAATCTGGGTTTCTTTCATGGGATGGTATTCTCTCCTCCTCCATGTTGTTATTGAAGCTTCTTATGTCCCATTAATCCAAAACGCTTTCAACACCCAACGATGTAAATTTCCTGACAAAGTGTCAACAAGAACATCTCAGATAACTCCATCTTAGCCAGAAAACCCCTCATAGCAAGTGCTCCTTTCTTAGTGTCCACTAACTTGTTCTGTGTCCTAACAGCATCTTTATTTCTTAGCATCTTTTCCCCCTCAACTGAGATATAGTCTTTGTCTCCACCTCTCCTCATTTCATTTATCATGAAGTAATGTAGCCATCCACTATCCACAAACATCGTGAGAAATAAACAAAGGTGTACAAGCCAGAGTAGTCACAGTGTAATCTAATTCTAATGGGTAATTTTAAAAAGGTATCTTGAAGATGAAGGGAAAAATAGTACCTCCGATAAGGGATATAATAAATTCTTTAGATTTTATATAATTTATAGTTATAAATGTATAGATTATAAACACTGGAAAGAAGAGGGAAGAATTTAAAACCTGGCAGGACCAGCTTGAGGTTTGAAGATTAGCTGTAGAGTAGCAAACATGTCTTCAATCTGTTGGATGATTTTTATCCTATTAGCTATGTACCAGGAGGCTAGCCAAGTAGCAGGGGGCGGTGCCCTGCAGAAGAGCTGCCCCTGCATCTGTCCAGAGTAAGAAAGCAAGGAACTCAGATGAGATCTGAGATGGCTCCACACGCTATAACACTTCACTGGGTACCTCTGCCTTTTTCATTGAGTATTAATCTCCTCCTTGATCATCTCCACCCTGGCCTGGCCATTCCTTAGTCAAACATGTCCTTTTTCTCCACCTCAACCTTAAAGATGGGTGCATCCTTCAAAACGAGCTGTGTTCCCATGAAGCTTTCCTTGCCCATTCTTGGCATGAGACTGTTCTCCCCTTTCCTACCCTGGAAAGCTTACCATCTGTAGGTATTCCACACAGGCTATGTGTGGTTACTTACCTTTTCTTTCCAACTAAAAGTCTCCCCCTGAAGGGTAGCACTATGCTTAATTTATTTCTGACTCCTGTACTGCTAGTAAGGGCTTGTCAGTGAAAATTTACTATGGAAAAAGAGTTCCTGGAATGGTCTATTTCTGGGAAGCTTTTGCTGTTAGTGAATCATACTCTTAAAGGTAGCTTTCCACGTAGGCCAAATATCTCTAACCAATGCTATTTAATTTCTAAAAGTAGATACTAACTTTCACCTACTCATTTTAAGGTTTGAAGAATATCAATAACTGCATTCAAACTCTGAGCTATCCTAGAAGACTGGCAGATAAGAACGTGGAGTCCTAATATTATGTGACCTTTCCCTCTCTCGTTCCAGCAGTCTGCTTCCTACCCTTGTCACCACCAGGGCTCAGAGAAGGACTCCTACCATTTGTTCCCATATTTTGTAACATCCCAGTGGCTATACCATCTTACTGATTGCTGAAACTGTTTAAAGAAATGAGTATGCTGGGAACTGTAGCTATTCCCAATGATAGGTTGACAAAGGTCTCCTACTCAGTATCTCATCTGTGACCTTTGTGGTTACAAAGTTGACCGTCAAACTGAAACGAAAGTCACAAATGTCTAAAGTTCCCTAGATAACTGGGTTACTTGGTTCCCTTAAGGCAGATATTTTGGAATGGGTAATTTGTCAAGAGAGAAATAGACTAGAGGGCTCTTCTTGGGTTTCTAAATTTGCTAGAAAACTATGTACTAAAGGCTCCCTTCACAGGAGAGATACAGCACTCAGAGAAACACGGATAAAGGAAAGTAGCTTTTAAAATTAAAAGTGGCTATATCCCCTGAAATGCTGGCAAGCAAGTCATTTTCATAGAACAACACACCACTTACTAAATGTTAGTGAAAATCTAATTGCTAGAAATCACTTCATTGCATTGAGAGGTTTCTGAGCCAGCAGGTACCCATCTGAAGCTTGTGAAGCATGGCGTTTACACAAGTCAATGTCACTTATGGTTTTCTGTTGAACTCACATGATTTCAAAAGTTTCTAAAACATGTTCAAACGGTGAGGAATCTGAGTGCTCACCTGTAACTAGTCACACAATTTCCTTCTTTAGAAATAACTTCGCATTTCCTGTTCTATATGGACATTTTAATTTTTGCCTCCTACACAATTGTGAGACCATTTGCAACATGAAACAAAGCTCACCTAACTTCTAAGAAGCAAATGAGAGACCCTAACTAAGGCAAAAGATGCTACAGTGTGAAAAATGGATTTTTTTTTTTAAGATTTACTTATTTATTTTATGCATATGAGTATAACACCGTTGCTCTCTTCAGACACACCAGAAGAGGGCACCAGACCTCATTACAGATGGTTGTGAGCCACCATGTAGTTGCTGGGAATTGAACTCAGGACCTCTGGAAGAGCAGTACAGTGCTCTTAACCACTGAGCCATCTCTCCAGTCCCGGAAAATGGATTCTTAAAGGTCATCACAAAGCATGACACTCAATGAAAATCTGAGTTTTGTTTTTCCTATAAAGGGCCAGATAGACATTTTAGGTGAAATAGATTGTATGGTCTTCTATTGAAAATATTCAGTGCTATTCTAGTAGCTTGCAAATAGACAAAACAAAACAACAACAACAAAAAACCAAAAAAACCCCCCCCAAAAAAAACCAAAAATCAAACAAACAAAACCCATAAAATGAGTCTGACCATTACAATAATTTTTTTAATTAATTACAATGGTAATCTAAGTCCTTAATTAAGATTTGCTCTTTAAACTATAGTTTGCCTGAGTCCTGAAAACTGATTTTTGGGGGATTTAAATTTAGTTCTTTGGAGAACCCTATGAGAAAAGTTTTTAAATGTATGTAGTTTTATATGCCCTAGTTAGCTTCAGATGTCAGCTAGACATATCCCCAAATGGTATGAGGGAGTCTCAATTAGAGACTGCCTTGATCAGACTGACCTTTGAGCGTTGCTGTTTGGCATTTCCTTAATTACTAATTGAGGTGAGGGCCCAGCCCACTGTTGGCGGTACCATCCATAGGCAAGGGGCCTGGGCTGTGTAAGAGCTGACTGGGGAAGCAAGCTAGGAAAGCTCATGCTTTCTGTGCCACATTCTGCCTCCAGGTGGCCAACCCTGAGTTCCTGATATAGCTTTCCCTCATGATAGACTGGACCTCTAAGATTAAATAGACTTTTTCTTCTTCCACGTTGTTTTTGGTTATGGTGTTTATCAACATCAAAGACCAGATATAAAAAAAATTGGAATACAAACTGTTATGATTACTAACTTAAAACATCACCCTGATAGCCCATTTGTTTGTAATGTTCAGTCATTGAATTTTTCTGTATTCAAGTTACTGTTCCCATCTACCAAACTCATGAGATGTTTACAGACTTTGAGGGGAAAGGCAATATCTCTTGGACACAGAATGACAGACTTCTGTGCCGTTTCAACCAAAGAATTTAAAATTTAGAAAATCTCTTTTGGTTTATAGATAGTCATAAAATATTACTGAAACTAAGAATGTCATGGTCAGAAGAGACATCAATCACGAATATGCTATTTAGTAACCAGTACAATTGTATATTAGTTACACTAATATACAGTTAGTTAACCAGGCATACAAAACAGGTCAGGTTAAAAGGAGCCATTATGCGATGATAATTTTCAAATTATGGTCATATTGTGTTGTATATAAAATACATTGTTATTCATGTTTCAAATACAGGACATACAACTAGAAGATTTGGACACTGAGTGTGGGGGAATTCTAGGGTGGGTGGGTGGGGGCACATCCTCATAGAAGCAGGAGGAGAGGGGATGAGATACGGCATTCCTGGGCAGGGGGGAAATGGGGTAAGGGGATAACATCTGAAATGTAAATAAAATATCCAATAAGAAAAGAAAAGTAATTTAAAAAAATAAAATAAAGAGCAATATAAGGTTAAAAAAAGAAGAAGAAGAAGAAGATTATTTTATCATCCATAACTATCAGGATTTGGAGACATCTTCAGTAAAGAGTTTCAAAGAGGTTAGGCCTATTGTATTTGAGTATCTTGAAATAACCTTTTAGGTGGAAAATAAGATTATTCAATCTGACTGGAGATTAAATATCTGTCATTTTCAACACAATAAATCAAAGCAGTTATTAGATTGGCTATAAATATCAGTGTCTATGGGTCTTTCAAGTCATTCTTCAAAATACAATGAAAATGATTATGAACAGTGTGATTTTGCATTCTTAGAATTGCTCATCAGTGCTTCTGCCTGAGGCAACAAAAACCTGTTCCTCTAGCTAGTGTGGAATGTTCCTGCCAGAACTTAAGGGACTTCACATTTCCAAAGTGAGGCTGATGGAGAAAACAAAATCCAGGCTTGAGACAAGTTGGGTAAGCTAACACAAAGAAGCGTGATTGACAGAACCCTGTTTTCCTATCATTGGTCAAAAACAATACATTATTTAAAGAGACGTTCAGTCTTGCAGAGCATGGGAGAGCTGTACTTTGAGTCTATCTAGGTCAGATGCTGGGGAATCTTTGAAGCTGATTCCTGCAAACGTTGTCTGGGAGTATGGTTTCATGGCAAGGTTTTGCCCTTACCCCTAAGTAGACTACTAAGCAAGATGCCTGGGAACAGAGAGAGTCAAGCCTTTCTGAATCTGATTTTAACCAATCATAAATCATTTGCTACTGCTTTCCAAGGTAAGTGAAAAACGATTGGTCTACACTAGCTGATGATATTCCCAAAGATGAATGACAGAAGCGTGTCCTTGAATGCAAAGAAGAAATGTGAAGGGTCTTATCACTGCAGCGTTGTTACTAATCACTGCAGTATGTTACTAATGTATGTATCCCCACACCCTTCCTCCCTTCTTCCCTCTTTCTCCTCCTTCCTCTATCCTACCTTCACTTTCAAGAAACTAGAGAGTCACCTTTTTATAAGAAAGTAAATGCCTTAAAATATTTAGGTAGAAAATTTTGTGCATTTTCATCATGTGGCTATAAACACCAACATTGAACTCTATTTGCATATTAACAACAAACACTGCAGACCCACGATCTAACCTTCAGCAGTGTTCAACTGGTCAGTGCTCAAAGGTCAGCAATGATGCTGATCGGTAATGCATCAGTGAAAAACATTAAGGAAATTGGAGTATGACCTAATGGACAGTAATTACAAAGATATTACAAATCTCATTACATAAGTAATGTCTGGAAACTTTGTACTGTCTCAAATAAACCTCAACAGCCAGACAGAGCATTTCACAATCACACAATGGCATCACACTTCTGCAATTGACTATTCTGTGTATGAGCCTCGTGTTAATTCATGTTGATGACCTCTTTTTAAAAAAGAAAATTATTTGGCTTTATAAAAACAATTCTAAAGTAGAAATGCGTCCTCTTTTCTGGTGTTTTCTTTTCTTTTTTTTTTTTCTTTTTCCAATTTGAAATTCAACCAGCTGCTTCTGTGTGATAAAAACTGATCCATGAAATACAATGGCTCTTTCCAAGCCCCAACCTGTAGGCAGCTCACAATAAGCAACCTTGTGTATGATACTGAAATAGCCAGTAAAAAAAAAAGCTGAACATTCTACATTACAAAATATCAAATGGTATGCAATCGAGGTCCCTTTAAAAGGCAAGCTGCTCTTTCTCTATAAATCTGCCAATAAAATGACTTTAGGATATTACTCTAAAATCAGTATGTAAAAAAGTCTTTTTAAAAAATCTGTTAGTGGCAGTGTTGACCAATTCCTTCTATGAGACTTCACAAATGCCAGATGTGATCGTATTCCCATTTTGTGGGTATCTGGCATATCACCGCCATTATAACACATCCGTTATGCAACTGTGCTTTCCAGGAGGCTTCTAGAAAGATTGCTTGCAACATGAGGATGATGTCCAGCTTAGTGCAGTCTTTAGAGACTGGATTCTGTGATAGGCTGCTCAGTGGTGACGCGCGGTGGGTCCACAGTAATCTCTGCTAAGTGGGAATTCTGTTGACCCTCTGGCAGTACTCAGGAAAGTGGAGTGGAGTCAGGTTTCCAGAGCCAAATGGAGATAAGCTGGACTCTGACCAGTACACACACAATTTGACAATGCCTAAGTGTTACTTTGATGTAATCAATAACACAGATCACTTCTCTAAGACAACGCATGTCCAGGAGTAGCCAGGATTTGTGCATCTACACCTGTAACATTTGTATCTTAGCTGCTCACCAATTTACCAATGTAGAAAACTAAGTCAGTTTAGATCTGACCGTAGAAACTCAAGTCTCACTTTGCTTAGAAGAAAAGTACTCTAGGCTAGACCAGTGTGTCTCCCATAGGAACCACTGGCTTAATGTGGCTCATGACCACCCGATGTAAACATGCTTAGACTACTAATTTAGAAACAGTATAAAATAGATTCAAATTATCTCATTATTTTTGATTTTGATATAATAATATGTATATGCTGGATTAAAATATATTATCATTAATTTCATATTTTCTTTTTAGAAGGTAGCTAATAGAAAATTTAAAGTTACATGCACGGCTATGGGAGTGGTGGCATATGCTTATGACTCCAGATCAGGAAAAGCTGAGGCAGGAAGATCACTATGTGAGTCAAAAGTCAGTCTGGGTTACAAAGTACATTCAAGGCCAGCCTGGGATACATAATAAAACCTTGTCTCAGAATTTATTTTTACATGTGTAGCTTATAAAACTTTTTAATATAAGCACTTATTTTAGAGGATAACTTTGTAACCATTCTGTTCTAATCTCTCTTATTTATGCACTGTTGTGGCAAGAGGGCCAACAGTCTGAGAAACCCACTGCAAGCACAGGTGAACTTTCTTTCTAAATAGGTGAAATAATTGCAGACTGTCCTCTGTAGTAAAAGAACTCCATTACACTATGTGCTAGGCCTGATATTGAAATAAAAAACAATAATGAATGTAACTGTCCCCACATTTATTTTCTTTTTGATGATACAGGGTTTCTCTGTGTAGCCCTGGATGTCTTGGAACTCACTCTGTAGGCCAGGCTGGCGTTGAGACTCAGAGATCCACCTGGCTCTGCCTCCCACCATCTGTAACTGTCATCTCTTAAATGCAAATTTTAAAAAAGTGTTTCGTTTTGTGACTACATTACTGTGGTGGTTTGAATACACTTGCCCCATGGGAAGTGGAACTACTAGGGGGTGTGGCCTTACTGGAGGTGGTATAGCCTTGTTAGGGGAAGGTAGTCAGTGTGGAGGTGGGGTTTTGATGTCTCATATATATGCTTAAACCTGGTCAGTGTGATCCAGTCAGTCTCCTGCTGTTACCTTTGGACTGAGATGTAGAACTCTCAGCCCCTTCTCCAGTACCATATCGGCTTGGATGCTGCCATGCTTCCTGTCATGATGATAATGGACTGAACCTCTAAAACTGTAAGCCAGCCCCCAGTTAAATGTTTTCCTTTATAAGAGTTGCTTTGGTTATATCATGTTGTCTCTTCATGGGAATAAAACCCTAACATTACCGATTAAGAGTAATATTAGAATGTGTTCTTTCAAATTAAGACTGTTTTCCTTTAAGTAATCTTTGAAATAGATAATATAATTTTAACAAGCAATATAAGTGTTGATTGTTCTTTTTAAATGGTAATATAATTATTCTCAGATGGAATATTCAATGATTTGCGTGTAAGGACTCAGCCCTTCGTAAGCATTAACAGGACTTAATCTTTAGCATACCAGTGACAATTGAAAACTGCTGATACTTAGCTAATGAAGTGTATAGGTTATAAAATAGGGGAAGGAATTGTGCTAAAACTCTTGAGTTCCACCAAGAAGGGATGACATACGATCATTTAAGTGACTGATTCTGAAATCCATGAGGCCTTGGCATTTATGACGCTCTCCCTATAGTCTACAGGGTCATTCAAGGCACTCACCCCATGTTGGAAGGAAGGAAGACCTGGGCTGGGTTTAAGCGATGGTATGCTCTGATATTTAAGTGCCACCTTCTAACAAAACCCCCAGTCTTCTTCCTCTTCCCATATATAGGACACTCGCCATACATATGGTAAGTTTGATGAGGAAAATTACACCAGGAAATTGCTCTTCCAAAATGGAAATCTTAACAAAGCATTCTTAAAGGTTAAAACTAGGGAGCCTTTTATGACCCTCAGAATGAAAGTTCCAAGAGGGAAAAATTAAAGCAGAAGGAAGGAGCATAAGAACATAAACACATCAATTAACATCAACTGAAAAAGGATCGCCCTGATCAGAAGATGTTCTCCCAGCCAGCTGCCTGTCAAAGACCCAAATCACAAAACGCTCAAAGCACCACACTGTCTCCTTCCCCAAGAGCTGTCAGAGTCTGTGCTTGATACGCTGAAGTGCTGATACCCTAACAGCCCAGAGAAACCCCAGATCTAATTTCAGTTCCCAGTACAATTGTTTGAATAAGTCAGAACAACTTATTAGTTTAATGAAAAAAATTCTGTGCTATTCATTCTTCTTGCCCCCATTTTGGACTTTAAAAGTAATACTTTTTTTAAAAAAATCAAGAAAACTCACACAAAATATTAAACAGTTATTTTGATAAAGTGCTCATTTTCACTCAAACTCAAAATTTGAGGTATTGGATTTAGTATGATTTTGGTAGCCTCCCCCTGCAAATTATTCTGAGAAAAAAAATCATGCTAAGGTTTAATGCTTAGGGTTTAGTGCCCTCCCCGAGGTCTGATTCAAGATGCGTTTTAATTTTATTTTTGGTTTTGCTTATTTTTAAGGCAAATAAAAGTTTATGCTATGCTAAATTCCTTGGCATATATTCAATATATTTCAACATTATAAAATGTGTGGCCCCTTCCACGGGGAAAAGGTCCTAGCTTTCATAGTGAATTTAAGCTTATGAACAGGGTGTTAATAGTTGGAGAGTATCCTTCTGCTAGTATCGCCTTACTCTAACAACATCTGTACTAAATGATCTAACCACTGAGTGTATTGTTATAAGATTCAAACATTTTGGCATCGATTTGTACAATGGACTTTTCCAAAACTTGAAACTTGCTACTTGCAGAGTATATTCATAAAAAATGTTCTGATATGCAAAATATCATATAAGCTTACAGATGCGAATTTTCGTGAGAAATGAAAAGGTGTTAGTCTTGGTATATCTAAAGCCTAATTCTATCTCCTTTTATTTAAATTTCTTCTTCTTTCCTAGGTTTTATACTCTGCAGGGGCATTTTATTTGAAAGGCAGGTAAAGGAAAGTAGCAGCACAGTTTAAAAATAATTTCCCAAGAATTGTAAACTGGCAGAATTTTATGATAAGCATTTTAGGTATTCTTATATAGTGTACTAAAAAATAAGACATTCCCTGCATACACTTAAGGGGACTGTGGACTCAGGGCCTTGTAAGAATGCTTCAACTTCTCAACACTGTACATGGATGGGTTTGCACATTCTACAGGTATCTTTCATAACCATCTATGGCCTACTTTTATAACGGCCTGCTCGACTGTTCCCACTGAAAGTATTTGGAAAGTCATGGGAGTGTGTCAGCTAACTCGAGCTGGTTTTAGCTGAGTTCAAAGGAAGTGCCTCTTTGAAGACTTCTGGAGGGTGTAGGATGCCTACTGCTTTCAAAGTCCCTTTGCCATTTCACTTCAATATGTGCCACCAAAGGCTGAGAATGTTTTTTAAGTGTTGTGTTGTTTGCTAGAAATTTGAAATTTAACTCATCGGTATTAGGTATCCAATACATGCCGTAGAAAACGTCATTATTTCATAAAGCAAACGCATGCACTGACGTTAGGGTTACCAACTGGTATATATGGTTTTTTTGCACCTCAAAACAGAATCACTATAGTGCATATCATGCTTCCCCACCTCGCTGCAGGACAAAGGACATAAAATGCTAGGGTTGGCTTCTGAACCTAAAGGAAGCCAGCTTAATACTCTGGCAGAGTCGCATCCTGCTGGGGAACCCCAAGTCCCACGGCAGGGTCTTCCTCCTCAGCTTCGGGGTCCATTTCTTCCTCCACAGTCTCCAGCTTCTCCCCTGATCCCCTCTTCGTTTCCGGGTCATCTGTGTTCAGCTCATCCTCTGGCTCTGGAGGCACCATCCTGGAGGTCTCCTCCTCTTTTACACTTGCATCTTCCGCATCTTCCGCATCTTCCTCCACCTCCTCCGACTGCAGCTTCCTCAGCTCCTCGGAGGTAGCCTCGGCTGCCACTTGGTCCCCCTCTTGCATTTTCTTTCCCAGAAGATCGGTGTTGTCCTTGGCATCTTGGGTTGGAGGTGAATCTGAGCTGGCCTTGTGGGCCTCCTGGAGGCTGCTGTGGCTGCTGCTAGCACTTCCCAGCCGAGAAGAGGCCACCACAGCCTTGACTGCTGCCTGATTAGAGAGAGAAAAGTACTAAATGGTGTTTCCAGGGGACATCCCAGATTGTAGTGTAATTTCTACTTTGTTTTGTAGGTTATGGTTGAGTCTTTCAAAGTGAAGTAAATTACTCCAAGCTTGGTTGTAAGATAAAAATGTATTTGGAGACAAAACAGTGAAATCTCCTCAATTTCATATTAGAATCATTTAATCATATGAATAATGGGGGCAAAGAGTAAAATGTGTTAGACCTAGAGTATCTGAAGTTTTGTATTCTCTATTCCTTATATATAAAAGGATGTTTCCTGGAACACTAGATCTATGATGTCAGTTAGTATCATGGAAATTAAAGAGGTGAGTGCTCAAACTAAATTCAGAAATAGCTAACCCAATGCTTTTTAATACAGGTCATTTCAAAATTTAACCATGGCTCATCTCCTGTTCATTTAATTTCTGTCAGCCTGAGATGTACCTAATCACTATTTTACTTATATTCTACAAAATAGATGTATTTTGGTGGATAGTTTCTGTATCACTTCTTTTAGTAATTATTTATACTATAGATTAGTTCTAAAAATTGTTTCCCAATTATTACTCTCTGAATATCTGCCTTTGTCTCAGTCAGTTGCTGGTAGAGTCTCTCAGAGGACCTCCATGCCAGGCTCCTGTCTGCAAGCACAATATGGCCTCAGTTATAGTGTCAGGATTTGGTGTGCACGCATGGGATGGCTCTCAAGTTGGGCCGGTCACTGGGTGGCCTTTCTTTCAGTCTCTGCTCCATTTTTGTCTCTGCATTTCCTTTAGACAGGAATGATTCTGGGTTAAAAATTGTGAAGATTGGTGGCTGGCCCCTTGCCTCAACTGAGGGCCCTCTCTATCTATCTGAGGTGGTCTCTTCTGGTTACATGTCCTCACTCTTGGGCATTTCAGCTAAGGTCATCCCCATTGAGTCCTGGTAGCCTGTCACATCCCAGGTCTCTGGGACTTTCTGGAGGTTCCCCTGCCCTCTAACTCCCACTGCTGCACATTTCCATTCATTCTCTTGGCCCTCTAGGCATCCTTCCTGCCTCTCCCAATACTTGATCCTACTTTCCTTTTCCACTGCCTCTGCCAGTTTCCTCCCTCCCTCTATCTCCCATGAGTATTTTGTTTCCCTTCTAACTGGGTTTTAGGTATCCACACTTGGGCCTTCCTTCTTGTTAAGCTTCTACTGTCTGTGAGTTGTATCATGGGTATTCTGAACTTCTTGGCTACTATCCACTTATAACTGAATAGATACCATGCATGTCCTTCTGGATCTGGGTTACCCCATGCAGAATGATATGTTACTTATAGCCAACTACTGGACTGGGGTTGGGGACCAATATGGAAGAGTTAGAGGAAAGACTGAAGGAGCTGAAGCAGATTGCAACCCCATAGGAAGACCAACAGTGTCAACTAACCCAGACCCCTCAGAGCACCCAGAGACGAAGTTAAAAACCAAGGAGGACACATGGCCCTGGTCACGTGTGTAGCAGAGGCCTGCCTTATATGGCCTCAGAGGGAGAGGGTATGCTCAATCCTGTGGAAACTTGATTGCCCTAGGAAAGAGGGATACTGGTGGGGGTGATGTGGGAGTGGTTGGGTGGGGGAGTACTCTCTCAGAGGCAGGGGAGGGAGAGATGGGACTGAGAAGGGGGAAACTTTTGGAATGTAAATAAAACAATTTACAAAAAAAAAAAAAAAGAACTCTGAACAAATGCCAGTTTCTTGATTGGTGTCTTGCTCAGATAAGGAGGAGCAATGATGTATCTGCTGAGGCCTGGTGGAATGACTCAGTGATGTCCTTGCTACCAAGCCTGATAACCTGAGTTCAATCTTTGGGACCTGAGGTGGCACCTGAGTTCAATCTTTGGGTTAAGGTGGAAGGTGAGAATTGGTTCCCTCAAGTTGCCCTCTGACCCACACATGCATGCTATGACACACAGAGAAAGTCTGATACACACATGCATATACATACATAGTAATTTAAGCATATCCCAATTTTTATTCCAGCTCTGAACTTATTCCAAGTGTTCCCCTGAGAGAGAGAGAGAGAGAGAGAGAGAGAGAGAGAGAGAGAGAGAGAGAGAGAGAGAGAGAGAGAACAAAACAACAGAAACACCTAAGTGGTTTTGTGTCAGTGCCTTACAAACTCTAAAAACAAGAATTTTCCCGGTGTCACAGAAAATGAATAATATAATACTAAAGGAAGACAAGACATCTTAAACACACACACACACACCTCAGAACAAAAACATATGCTTTACCTTAAGCTTGCGCCGAGCATTGAATTCTTGAAGCTTCTTCTGAGCCGTATCCATGTGGACAAAGTTGGCAGCTTTACCTGTGACCCATGGGTGTTGGAGGGCTTGAAATGTAGTCAGCCGTTTCTTGGGATCCAACACAATGAGCTTTTTGACCTGCAATCATAAAAACATATAGACTTATAGGAACTGAAAATTTCACGTTGTGAAAGTCTAGCTGTTCTGTTCTCACTAGCACCAAGCCCGTACACTCTCAGGAGTTGGACCAACCTTAGGGAAGCAGCAGCTAAGCAAGTTCCAGACAGGGGCACACAGCACCTCTGGCCCCGAACTCACAGATTTCTTTCCACGGAGTTCAAACAATTAGATCCTGGCTCATCTACTGACCAAGTGACTTCTTAGCTGAACCAGCATCTGAATAATTCTAGGCCACGTTATGAAATCATTTAGAACTCAGAACTCCAATGGTATCATTCCCTCAGTGGAGACTAAACGGCAAAAGGTTGGTGTTCAAGTCCTTATTGAGCACTACTTTTATGACACTGTTGAGATTTACAGTTCATTAAAAAAAAGAAAAACTCATGGAAAGTGCTTGAAGGAGTAAGTTCACAGCCAGAATAAAAGCCACTTTACGATAAAGTTAAGGAAGTTGTTGGCTTGAGGGGTATGAGCTTCATAGCATGACTAAATTCATCTAATGGCAATCCATTCTGGAAGATTTGCTCTTGTTTGTGAAGATGAACAGATAACAAATTGCCAGGAAGATCAACAAAAGAAATCATTCCCAGCCTTGGGCTCCAAAGCAGTGGCCTGGTATGAGGAAGGCACACCCTGGACTCAAGGAGCCTCGTGTCCTGTCTACGTCTGTGGCACTTTCATGGCACACAGACACTGATGGATTGGGAATGATTAGCTCCAACTCACAAGTGAAGAATAAAAGTTTGTTCAAAGACTTAGCTAAACACTTCGTAGTCAGAAGAGCTTGGAAATTCAAACTCAGGTCTACACTGTGCGAAAGTTCATCCCATGTCCTACACCGTGAGGACTCCAGAGTCTCTCTAGACATCAGTCTTGTAAAATAAGATGCCCCCAATCGTTTAAAACCAAGGTCGTTTCTTGCTCAAAAATCTGGGAGAGAAGGGAAAACAGGTGGACAAAATCAAACAGCAAGGTAAATAAGGAGCAAACGCATCTCAGTATCGATTTCATGAAGCTTTTTTCTACATAATGTTTGCTACAGAGTGCACGTCTGAAGGGCAAGCACTGGTTAGTAGAGGGTGGGGATCCTTGGATTCTTTATAGCACATATTTCAGAAGAGAAGAAGCAGAAAGGCCGTGGCTGGGGCCCAGGTAGGAGAGGGTGAGGGCTTCTCTGAGACAGGGGTAGAGGAGGAGGTGAGAAGGTCAGGAGTCGGGTGTCATGTCCACATGTCACACACAGATATGGGCTGCCTCCCTTCCTACCCATATTAGGAAAGCCACAGATCCTAAAGAATCTTTCTGTGAAACCACATTGAGAGAAAGAGAGAAATATTTGGAGAGACAAGTCCTGGAAAGGGGCTCTGGAAACTCAGTTCTAATCGTGACTTTCTGCTGGGAGTCTTCGTGAACTTTAACACACTTTGCAAACTTATGACTAGAAAACTCCTAAAGCCTTTTTATGATTCAAAATCAACTCCATTACTTTGGCACATTTTTTTTCCCTGCAGAGGAGTGATGGCTCCTGCTTCAATTTACACAAGCATCCTTCTACAGCAGAGGAAGAAGAGCTCTCTGGAAGGGAGTGCTAGAATATCAATGGGCTTCACTGTGGGCCTGGACGTGAGGCAGTGCAAAGCGAACCATAAAATATTCTATTAATGGAGTGGCTCTTGTTTATAATTCCAGTGGTGCACAACAGGGCTCATGCCACTGTCAGAGGATTTTAATAAGTTTTAAAATTTTCATGGATTCATTCATATTTATTTGAACTACATCTACATTTAGGTGACTAAGCCACATAAAAAAAGAATTCTGTGTGAATGGTGTTATTTGAAAGACTCTATATTTACCAGGTAGGAGAAATTCATTAACTAATGCTACTGCGATGATTCGGCTAGTGAGAACTGAAAGGATGTCTGTTTTTTTGTTCTGCACAAGGAAAATGCATTAATGCGCCTTTTTTTGGTGTTAATATAGTTTGTTTTTTATTTTAATTATATATACTTTTTATTTTTATTGGATATTTTATTTACATTTCAGATGTAATCCCCTTTTTCCTCCACCCAGGAACCCCCATCCCATCCCCCCTCCTCCTGCTTCTATGAGGATGTGGCCCCACCCACCCTACCACTCTCACCTCCCCACCCACGATTTCCCCCACACTGGGGTGTCCAGCCTTCACTGGACCAAGAACTTCCTCTCCCACCTATGCCTGACACTGTCATCCTCCCCTACATATATAGCTGGAGCCATGGGCCCCTCCCTATGTGCTCCCAGGCTGGTGGTTTAGACCCTGGGAGCTCTGATTGGTTGGTATTTTAACGTGCCTTTTAAATGAAAACATCTTAAAGTTATAAAGAAATTACAATGTCAAGCATGGCCTACTTTAAAAATATCCCTCACTATTTCTTAGCTAAATATTGTTTCTCTCATTTTGTTTTGGTCTCACTTACCAAGTCCTTGGCATTTAAAGACACTTCATCCCACCAGGGGGAGATAAAGTAATATTCACAATTAAGAATTCTCCTGAACATGAACTGATCACCTCTCTCGTCATAGAATGGTTCAAATCCACAAAGTCTGGAGGAAAAAAAAAAAGGATCAAATACCCTTAAATGATTAAGCATATTTAGTCACATTTCTACAAAAAATTCAAGTCTCTCTATATTCCCTATAGGTAAATCTACTTGTACAGGTCTGTGATTGTTTGGTTATAATTTATGACAGACAGCATAAAAACATCTCCAGCTAGTAAGAATAGTAGAACCAAATTTCTTATAAAAGCTGTAACAACAACTACAATAAGACTTAAAACAGGTACACACACACACACACACATACACACACACACAATTAAAATGGCTAATATTATAGACTTGTGGTCATGATTTTTTCCAGCAGATTTTTCTTGATAATTAAAAAATTATTAAACAGACTGATTAGGGTTCCAAGTTAATATAAAATGGAAGAGTTAAAAATACTGCTTTAAAAGTAGAAAGAAATAGAACTCCACAAGAATTAGTAGGTATCACTTGATATATCAAATCGAGTTTGGATTTCAGACTGAAACAAAATAGAGCTAACACTATTAATTCAGTTACCACAGACAGCCAATGGATGAGCAGCCTGGACTCACTTCATTCTTGTAGATGACCCTTATTTTAAAGATGGCTGACTACATTCACTTAACTGTCTCCTACAGGGTCAGCAGGAAAAGAAGCAGAGTGTGAGAAAGGGAGCTCAGGAAAAGTGGGCATTGGCTCTGGGGTTACCCAGCCTCCACTGGTTAGAGACAAGTGACCATTCTGGGTCTGGGTCGTGACAGGGGTTGGGGGTGGGGGACAGCCCTAACAATTAGCAGTCTCTCCCGGCATTTATTTACATGTTCCCTTTGAAATCAAGTGGGAAAATAATGAAAAGTTAAAAGGTAGCTTCTTCCATTCTTCCTTTAAGCCAGCCAGGTTGCTACAGAGCACTATAAAATGCTTCCTGAAATGGCAGCTTCTAGGAAGAAGCTTCTTATGTTCTTTGTGGTCATGAAACGTCTCCATGGGAGAATCTTTGCCTCTTCCAAACATTCTGGAGTCTTCTGGGAGAGGGTGAAACTTTGAAATGGAAAAACCCAGAATCGGTACACTCTCCTTGCATAAGTCTGCATAAGTCTGACCCACCTGCACAGGAAGTGGCGGGGCGTAAGCACAGAGGGGTAAGCAGGGCTCTCCCCTTGACCCTCCTAGCCTCTCTAACCCAAGGGAAGGGTCGCCTGCTACTGGTTAGTCATGGAGGAAGTAGCTGGCTTTTCAGACTTGGCTCAGGAAGGTCCTTACATTCCCCATTCTGCTACCCAAAGACAATGGCAACTTAAAAGTCATGGTTCCTCAATGGCCTTTCACCACAGTCAAGCCAATCACTTTTCTTTGATGACAGGGCAAACAGTTGATAACATGTCATCCCGAAACGTTAAAATGGAAAAGTTGCAACACAGAGTGTGAATCACATACACGCTCATGGTGTAAAGCTCCCTTGGTGGTACTGCAGTGGTAGTTTAGGAAATCGAAGGGATTACCCAGCGCCTGGGGTGTAAAGGTACAGGCTAGCTCCAAGCCTTTGCAGTTCACTGCAGTGTTGAAAGCTGAAGGAGACAGTCGGATGACTTAGGATGTCAATCTGAAAACTATGGTCATGAGATCTAAGCACTACAGCTTCCCAAGGTAACAGTTCCAGAACTCCTTCGAGAAAAAGGCCTTTGTTTCCAAACTAAAGTGATCTTCAGAAAGAGTATGGTCATGGCACAAAACAGGTGGTGATAAGCAGAAGTTTTAAGGAGTGAAATGTTAAGGCAGCAGTTGTCATAAGATGAGGGGTAAAAGGAAACAGGTTTCCACGTCAGTAAGAATTAAGGGAGGGGAAGATGGCTCTGTTGGCTTGTCATACAAGCACAAGGACCTGAGATTGATGGCCAAAGCCCACATTTTAATATGCCAGGTAGGGTGGCATGCACTTGTGATCTCAGTGTTGAGAAGGTTGAGACAGTGGAACTTTGGGGTTTGCTTACAGACTAGTTTAGCCTACATTGTTTCAGTGTCAGAAACCCCATCCCCAAAATGATGGAGAGCATGTAAAAATGATACCTCAGGTTGTCTTCTGGTCTCCACATGTGTACACACACAAGTACACACATATGCACACATACATGTGCACCCACACAAACACAGGTGCACACATAATTCTACTGGTGAATTTATAAAGATAAAGCCCAGTGTTTATGTATATGTACAGAAGTGGAAAAAGAATAACCTCATTTGGGCAATCATGCTGAGATTTAACTGATGTTCATAACATAGCTTTCCCAGGAAGCAACAGTGGACTAGATCCTAATGCTATCTTTTCCATCATTACTTCTGTGCTCTTTTCTCCTTTGGTTCTGAGCCACCTAGTGCTATTATTCAGATGTCTAAATGTCACAGCCTCACTGACTAAGTGCACATGAAGGCTAAATAGAGGAACAGATGTGCCAAGGATCCTTGCCAGATGGACTTTACTATAGTAATGAATGACAGGTAAATTGACTGTCCCAGGCTTAGGGCTGATAGCGGGGAACTGAAAAATAATATTCATGGGCGATACTGTTGTTTCAGCCGCAGCATATTACAACCCTAGGTGCATGAAAATAGAAGAAAAACAAAAATGAGTTTGTCTGATGTAGATGGACTTGAGGGAAGTTACTCTCACAGATATGACCTCACTTCCCATTTTCCTGTGACAGTGGCCTTTCTGTGGAGTTTTACTTATTGTGTATTCCAGTTTTCCAGAATGAATGCAACTTAATTTTCTATTTTCATCTCAAGTTCTCTTATAACAAGCATCAAGGCCTCAACATTTCATGGAACATTTCAACCGGAAATTGTTACCCAGGGACACACATGTTTTTAGAGCCAAGAATGGGGATCCTTATTTGTGTGTGTCTTACAGTTTCTATTGCTGTGATGACAAAAGCAAGTTGGGGAAGAAAGGGTTTATTTCAGCTTATACTTCCAAGTAACGACTTGTCACCAAGGGAAGTCGGGACGGGAACTCAAACAGGGCAGGATCCTGGAGAAAGGAGCTGATGGAGAGGCCATGGAAAGGTGCTGCTCACTGGCTTGCTCCTCATGGCTTGCTCAGCTTGTCTTCTATAGAACCTAGGCCCTACAGCCCAGAGATGATACTCCCCACAATGGACTGGGCTCTTCCCCATCAATCACTAAGAAAATGCCTTACAGCTGGATCTTATGGAGACATTTACTCAATTGAGGGTCCCTCCTTTCAGATGACTCTAGCTTATATAAGCTGACATAAAATGAGCCAGGACAGTGTAGTTTGGGTTTTTCACTTCCTATCATGACATGTTCTTGTACATAGTTCAGGAGCTAGGTCTCTCTCTCTCTCTCTCTCTCTCTCTCTCTCTCTCTCTCTCTCTCTCTCTCTCTCTCTCTCTGCCATGTGGGAACACAATGCAAAGGAACTTTTCTTAAACCCCCAAAGAAGCCCAACCCTGCAGCTACTTGACCTCAGGCTTCCAGCCTCTGAGAGCGTGAGGAGGTACATGTCTGTTGTTTAAGCAACTCTGCTATACCCTCAGTGATGGCAGGTCACCTATGTAACAGGAAAATCTCTCTGCACGGCTGCATATTATGGGTTCTCTAAACTATCTGTATTCCCTTCAAAATGGCCGACAGATGTGCCTACTGTGCATTAGCTCTTGGGTGCATTGATACCGAGTTGGGTTTTCTACAGCAGTCTTCATGCATGCCCTCCCTCACTGTTACCTCTAGTTCTGTCACCACATTGGCACAAATCTCTTGAAATTCCTTAATTTTTTTGTACTAAACAGCAGCCCAGTAATGGATTTGGAATAGCAGCAAGTGACCAACTAGCTCATTGAATTCACTCAGCCCAAGGCCCTTGAAATCTTAACATACAGGAAAAATAAATCAATCAGTAAAATTGAAATATTCTGGTAAGAAACATGCTAGTGTAGGATTTCTTATGACACAAATAACAGGTGTCCTAAACGGTCTGTTTAACAAGATGCAAATAAATAGTGTGACAGGTGGACTTAGATTTCTTACTTATTATGATCATCAAATATGCCCCCAAATGTGGGCACATTATATAGGAAAACCAGATAAAGAAAAGCCCTGGATACATTCTGCCCTGGAGAAAAAACAAAAACAAACAAACAAACACATAAGAAGGAATCCTCATTTTGAGAGTATGCTCTCACCATGATTAATGTCAAAAGAGACATCACAAAAAAAATCAAAGGGCGACATTCGTCAAAAAAAGTCAAAGGGCTGCTTTTCGTCACTTACAGGATGTAGGTGATTATTCCTACAGACCACATGTCCACCTCAGGTCCATAGGCACAGCCTCGGAGAATCTCAGGTGCTGCAATGAAGGAAAACAAGGTTAACTGAAGCGTGCCCATGTCACTCACATGTTAATTGCAACCAACAAAACTTGAGAACTCTCATCCCCGATCTCTCCCATAGCCACACTAGGATGAACCAATCCTCATACCTGTTTCTGTAGGAGAGACCACAGTCTCTCTGTCATGGCTCATGAGAGTAAAGCTATTCATTAATATCAAATCAAATAGAGAAAAATCAAATTCTGTATTGGAATACCATGTTATGGCTTGGACAAAATATGTAGAAATATGTATTTCCTTGCTAGAAAAAAAAAACCCAAAGCAACAATAATAAAAATCTTACTTCAAAGGACACTTCATATATACACAGACAAGGAAGAAGTGAAAACAAAGCACAGTCAGGGGGAAAACAGGCAAAATTATGCTTCCTAGAAACGGAGAACTACTTGAAGCAGTCTGCACATGTGTGGAGGTAGGGCAAGGACCCGTGCAGAGGATAGCAAGGATATGCGGATCTCCAGCACAAGAAGGCTGCATAGGAGCAGGAAAGGGCGCAGACACCCATCTTGGTCTTGACAGCCACATATCAGTCCCTAAGGAGAGGCTGTCCCCAGTGTTCCTGAGGTCATGATCTGAGAAAGAAAGCCTTCCCCATCCATAGCAAGGCTTATTCTGTTAGTTTCCTCTACTGTTGGGGTAGGCAGGCCTTCTCAGCCTTGGCATGGTCCTGGAGTGACGAATACATTGATCCCTTACATTCCAGTTACCTGAGAGTAGTGAAAATCAGAAGCTGGCTGGGGGTGGTTTCAGTGAGTACTGGGGAAGCACTGTTTACTGAACTCACAAAGAAGTACTGAGAAGCAGTGTACCAGAGAGATGGGCTTTGGGGTCTATTAGCCCAAAACATAGTCTTTAGTGCTGTACATGCTGCTGGGCCCCTTAAGGAATGAGTTGCTTGATGTATGCTGAGGGGCCTTGAGGTACGTCTAGGGGACCAGAACACCACATTCCTCTGGATGTGGCCTCTAAGAACCAGTGAATTGGACTTACTGTCTTTCTGGTGAGGACACCAGAAACATGGGCTTTGGGAGGAGCCTATTTGCAATGGGCTCTGGGTCTACTGGAAACATTACTGTGGCTTTTCCATTGGTGGATTTCGGTGTCACCCCACACTCCACCCTCCTCCCTTGAAGACTTGTGTTATACAAAATACAGATGAAGAATAGCCAAGTCAAAACCGTGAAAGGCAGCATGTAGCATGACGAAGCAGCCATGCAAGATGTAGTCTTTAAGTAACTGTACCTGGATCCCCAAAAGTTTCTTGTCTACACTTGAATTATTTCTAGGGGAAAATGTCCTTTTAAGATCTGATAAATTGGGAAGAATGCCTACCCAACGTCAATGTCTTTCCCTGTAGGGAATGCTTTTGTTTCCTGGGATAATTTGCACTTCACAGAATGAGGCTTTAGAACTCCCCCTTGTGAGTGCTTTTGCCAAAAGAACTCAGATTTGACTGCCATCTCCTGCTGTCACCTGTCTACGGGTCCAGCACAGAGCAGGGAGCACAGAGGGTGTTTGGTTTGCAATAGTGAGTGGCATCAGGCCTTGCTCACTCAGGCCCAGACCTCAGAGAACCTGAGGAGAACCCCATCAGTGCTGGCAGAAGCTGGAGACTTGGTGGTTTTGTTTGTTTGTTTAAGCTTTCAGATCTAAGTGGCTGAGGCTTCCTGATTGCCAAGTTCCTTGGAGTTTTAACCTGTGATTTGGTGAGTGATTAGCGACTGAGCCTCAGTAAGAAGAGCAGCCCAGCCGGAAGGACTCCTGGAGAGCCTGTTCTATCTCATTTCCATTTGCCCTGCTGAGCCCCGCTCCTGGCCTGCCGCTGGACGCCTGTCAGGGATCAGTCATTCTCTCCTGTGTGTGTTCCCTCTTTCCCTCCCTCCCTCCCTCCCCCCTCCCTCTTTCCCTCCTTCCCTTCCCTCCCCCCTCCCCTCCCTCCCTCCCTCCCTCCCTCCCTCCCTCCCTCCCTCTCTCCTTTCCTCTCTCTCTTTCTCTTCTCCTCCCTCTTCCTCTCTCCATCTCAGGCACCCAGCCAAGAGCCCTGTAGCATTTATCAGCTAGGAAGGAAGTCCCCTCTGTATGTCTCTCCAGAGCAGCTGAAATGTTTGCCCAGCACAGGAACATCTGCTCTCCTTCACATCACTTACAGACACACCCTCTAGTAGCAAAACATTTCCCTGCAGTGCATTATCCTTCACTGAGTCAAGTTTGGAGGTCAGAGGTTAACTGAGACAAAGGGAAAATAAGACATTCTTGTCTTCTATAATAAATTTCCCTTAAAATACTTTTTGTAAAGGAACTTATTCTGTCTTAAGTCCAATATAAAATTGAGGTTAAAAAAAAGTCTACTCCAATTTTCATTTTAAATCAATTAACTAATTTTAAATAATATAAAATCTAAATCAATTGACCATCTCAAATAGTATTAAATATATGTTTAATTACTAGTTAGTATGATGTTGGCTTTCTTTGGAATCAGCTGATATCACTTGTAACCAACCCATCTGAACACTTTAAAGAGCTGAAAGCTTTGTCCAAAGGCTTTTCCAGACTAACTTCAGATTCTGATAAAGCATTCCTTCAAGGCTCCCAGGCATTGGCCGTCCTAACAATTGACGATAGAAATCTGTTGTTTCCTTACAGCAAGAAACAATGGAGAAGCAGACAGCTAATTTCTATTTGGTAAAGATATCAAACCAGATGTGGCAGCACATACCTGTAACCCCAGCATTAGGAAGTGGTAGGCTGGTAGACCAGAAACTCAAGGTCCCCTTCAATACACTGTTTGAGGCCAGCATGGACCACAGGACACTATACTGGAAATAATCCCCCCAAAAAACAGGAAGGCTGTCAGCCTGCCTTCTAATGCAGTGAGCCCTGAGCAATCTTTCAGATTTTTTTACTCAATTTCCAAAACAAACTCTAAGGAGACAAAGTCCTTTCAGGGCATAAACATGTTTTTCAGGTGTACTCCAGCAGCAGGGCAGTGGTAGAATGCACAGCTGGTGTCCTGAAGGCCAAGAGCTCCATGCTTATCACCAAAAACAGATAAAGTGTTTTACCTGACAGACAACAAATCTTCTGTTCTCAATGGCCCACAGCATTTACTGACTTCTGGCTGCCTTCTAATTAACCGGAAGTACCTGCCACTTTCGAACCTCAGCTTATCATTTAAGTTAGCACCTGTGAAACCTGTCAAAGAGCTCCCTACACACCTATCAGCCCACTATCAGAACAGCTGAGTTTTCGTAAATGTTCCATACATTTCCTGAATGTCAGACATGCCGTTAAAAAAAAAAAAATTTGGACTGAATATAAAAACTACATGAATGTTCAAACTGTAAGATATTTATTCACTACCTGCTAGATCCACAGTGTTCATTTTTTTTTCAGTTAGATGATAGCATCATTGAAACATCAATGATGGTGGAGATTGAAGATCCACCTAGAAATTGTGATGAATTCAGACAAAAGCACTATAATGAGTTCTGGAAATGGCAGATGACGGCTTCCTGAGACCGCAGGTGCTAGATTGTTCCTCCTTTCCAGATGCCCTAGGAGAAAGCTACTGGCACATTTCAGTCCTTGACCGTATCTTAGTACTGATCCGAGTAGGCTCCATGACCCTTTCCTACTTACTGGGTTACAGCCACAGAGTGGCATTGGGTATAAGACTACTATTAACTGTGTTGACTGCAACAGATCTGAAGTAAACTTAACGAGGATGAAAATAATGCATTTCTTCATCCATTCATTACGTAAGTCATCAAATAAGTACTTGCTACATGGTAGACACTGTTGGGGGTACTGGGGCAATCGCAAGGAGCTAAAGGAAGCAAGTCCCAACCATATTATAAATCATGGTCAAAGACATAAATGTTGATTAAAAACAAACCATAAGAAGAGATAAAATGGTTGCTATGGCCTTTGGAGGAGGATGACTTTGATCGGGAATAACAAGGTCACATGAGTCATAAAGGGGGCAAAGGTCAAAGTGAGATAAGCTCTACCTAGAGAAGTTAACTAGACAAATGGAGAGAGGGTTGTCCAGGAGAAAGAGCAAAGGGAGCTTCAAGTGGAGAGGCAACCACTGGTCAGTCACAGTCCCATGGCAGGAAGGAGCAGGGCCCAGTGGCGAGATGGGCCAAGCTTCTGGAAGGCAGTCAGATCTAGTGATTTTCTTTGTTTTTAAATCTCTCATCTGCTTTCTCACTAGCAAATCAAAACACAAGGTGGTTTAGGGCAATGGCTCTGTACTTCTTAAAGCCTGAATCTGACTTTCCAGAGTCTTCTATTCCAAAGTAGAGGGGAAACATTGCCAAATTTTCAATGGAAACCTTTGCCTTGAATGTGTGGGGCAGGTGCACACATATCTGGGTGAACACGTGGAACTGAGAGGAGCATCTTGAGTATCACTCCGCAGGAGCTATCCACCATTTTCTGATACAAGGTGTCTCACTGGCTCAAGGTTTGCAAAGTTTTCTAGTCTGTTTCTGCATCCTCTCTGCTGAGTTCACAAGGGCACAGCACCACGCCTGGCTGAGGATCAAACTGAAGCACATGCAACCACACCTGGCTTGGTGCACGAATTCATGAATTCTGAGGATCAAACCCAGATGCTTCTGTTTGGATGGCCAAGACTGAGCTCTTTCCCATGTTCTTGCTCTGTCTTTAGAGAAGCCTCTGGATCTCTAGACATATGTCTAGGGGATAGAACTTGTGAAGAGCTGAGGAAAGAAGAGGGGATACATATGCAGAAGTTTGAAAAACTCCTTCCTTTTTCCTCACTCTGGGAAGCCAGAGAGGGATAGACTCAAGGCAGCTGCTCAGTGCCTACAGCTGGACAGACTCCAAGTTGGGTACTTTTGTTTTAATGTATATAAGCATCTGTGTCTTATATAGCCCTTTGTCAATCTGTCTATATATGATAAGAAAATCACCACACCTGTGTGAAACTGTGGTTTTTAAGACTAGAATAGTGTACTGAAGGCTGGCCTGGTGGAGGTGCAAACTGGCCTAGAAGGCATTGGAGACTAGGGGGTCAAGAAAGTACCTCTGGTTAGCAGGGGTAGTGTCGGCTAGTAGTTCTACATGTGGTATACTGTGAAGGGGTAAAGCACCAAGAAGGTATCTCAAGCCTCTGTCCCTCCTTTTCTCTCTGGTGCATAAAGAACACAAAAGGGCATTTTCAACACAAGGGTCATGTCACTGTTGAAACATGCTTCCTGTTCTCCAGAGCAATCGATTACCTGACCCTTTTGAAAATGGAACTCTAGCACCTGCCTCTAATTTCTCATTTAAGCCATTCACAAAGTCTTCCTTGGCACACGGGCTGCATGGTTTTTATTCTGTATGAATTGTGTAGCTGACTGATGAAACATTTTTTTGGTTTTTAATAATATTCTAAAGAGAAAATCAGTGATCTGAGAACAGCTAGTGCTTTCAACAGCAGCAGCAGCAGCAACAACAACAACCCCCTCACACCGCTTAGTGACTTTTCTAAGATTCTATTGAGCTCTTCTGTCTTGAGGAAATCACAGCTTTCCACAAATCTGAATCATACTGGGTCTCCTGATGGCTTCAAAACTGGCAAGGCTCAGGAAATGACATGCCTGAAAAGCTGGTTTTCAGTTCTCATGGGATAAGATGAAGTACAAACAACAAACCCAGCAGATGTCAATAAGACTATTATATAAGAATATCTTTTGTATGTAGAAATACAAATGAAAATAATAGGCTTAGAACTCAGTCTTTCAGGTACATCAAGTATGGTCCACACGGTTTATCTCTAAGGGATACATAAAATTTCTCACTAGTTATTTTCAATAATTCTTTTGAAACCTTTACTTTTTTATGCATATACTTTCTGTATTAACATCCCCAAATGGAACATTTTTGTGGGTGTTTGGGGCCCAAACAGTGCAATTTAAACAAGTCTTCTACCCACTTGCCTTCAATCACCTCTTCCTTTTGACCTCTTTTCCCTCCACCATTCCTCCCTCACATAGGTAATAATAGAGCTGTATCCGTGAAGAACTGTGAGTTCTCTGGTACAGTAGGTTCTGTTAGCCAAGTAATATCTTCAAGTTACATAGAAGTGGAAATAAAGAAATCACTGCTGTGGAGATTGCCTTCACAATAAAGACTGTCTGAACTCACAGAGCATGAGACATACAAGGATGACGCTGGTGGGATTCTCCTCAGACACAATGCTCTTGGCCACCTAGAGCCCAAACATACTTGGTTAACATTTGTCCAAGTACTTAATTGTTAGACCCTCAATTTGGTGTACACAGACAGAATATATAGATGGCTTCTGTGATGTGGTATAAAACACAATTCTCAGGTGACACCTGAATTAACAGGGTCCGTTCTTCTCTTTCTCTGCTTATATAGCCTTGGATCACAAGAGATGAATCTGGTAGATTTTGTTGACACCTTCAAGGCCAGAGAGGCAGACTCTGGTTGCTGACAGGGCATAGTTGTTAAGAATACTATCTTGTATATTGAGGCAAAAATCTGAGCCTTGCAAGACCCATTTTCAACCCCCAATCCTCTTCTCTGGGGTCTATTCTTCTGTTCGAAGTTCTGTACATAAAAATATCCACATTCCTTCTGTGTGGTGCTAAAGGTGTCATAGGCAGGGGATCAGTTTGGGCTGTCTCCTTTTAAGTCTTGGGGATACCCACCTACAGAGGGCAAAAGGTACTTACACACACAGATAAGCACTGGAAAAGCCAGGAAAAGCTAGATACGAAGCTCATCCCTCCAAAGTTAGAAGAGATTTGGATGGCTGTTCTCTGAAAGCTGGGGGTGGGGTCGGGGAGAATGTAGTTTCCAATCAAGCTGGTAATCATTTGCTACCAGCTTGAGCCAGGCTCCAGCAATATCCTCTAGAATGTTTGTCCCAGAATCTGCCTGCCCCAAAAACCTTGAGCCTTGCTTCTAGGCCACAAAACTCACCTGTGTGAACAACACACACTTGTACATCAGTCTAGTGACTTCTATGTTATCTTAGGAACAGACCAAATCCTGATTCCCTCAGAAACTATATTTATCTCAGCCATTCTTCCTTGACTGTTTTCCTGAGCACTGTTCTAAGTCAACAGAACCTGTCTTTATAGATAAAGCCATATGTACTTTGTAAAGCACTTCAAAGTAAACATGCCTTAAGCTTTGTTGCACTAATGTGACTGAGTCAATTGTAATTATAAAACTTTTTTTTCCAAAATTATGCTCTGCTACAATATTTTTAAAATAAATGACTCTTGAAGTTTTTCAGTCCAGCGCTGGTACCTATGTTGGGCTGAACTGAGTTTCTTTCCTGTCTCTTTGTGGAACATTTCTCTGCTGTCCAAAAAGCCCAAAGACTCCCCACAATACCAAACAGTCTCGGGTCTTATGACTCTAAGTGCTGTCTATATCCTGACAATGCATGTGACTCTGTCAACAACATATGTTGTTCCTGAACTTCACACTCACGTCCTCTTCTCTTAGATACCAAACAGCCATCTCCACATTCCTAAACCTGCTGCTCCAAATGGCAGTCTCATTCAGTACAACTGTTAATAGCATTCTTCTAGTTTGTAGGTCTTTCCTCCTCACCACTCTCTAACCAGCCAACCTCCTTGCTGACTTGAAGGAAGATATCTATGCTTTAAAGCTCTGGTTGAGTGTTGCTCAGTTCCTTTCAATTTCAATGTAAGTAGATATTTCTCATGAATGAATATACTGTACTTAAAGAAACTATATTAGTCCTTTCTATTTTAGATTATCAAACTTATTTTCTTACTACAATGTCCCTATATCTTCCATATTATGAGTATTTACATTAAAGAATGTAGACAATTGATTAGCTTTTTTTTAGTGATAGCTACATGACTCTCATTGGTTAGCTTCCTTTGGTGGTGAGAGTTACAGGGCTCTCATTGGTTAGCTTCCTTTGGTGGTGAGAGTTACAGGGCTCTCATTGGTTAGCTTTTCCACTGGGATGTTCTTTCCCCAGGATCTCCATTGTTAGCTCTCTCTTACACCTTTCAAGTATTTATTCATCTATTCATTTCTTACAAGAATCCTTCCCTGATTATTCATTTAAAATCATAACCCATGTCCTTTGGTATCCATAAAAATGGTCACTATTTTCTTTGTAATTTACACATTTATTTTACTGGCTGTCTTCTGCTAAAATACACTGTCCTAAGGAAGAATCCTTGTTCCATATTGTTTTGCAATTGACTGCTATGTTATCTAGTGCTCATAGCATCTGGTGCATCATATAAGTTCAAGAAATATTTAGGAAAGGAGTAAGTATCAATATAGCTTACATTCCCCAAGATATACCTTGTAATTAGTGCCTATCAAGACAATACAAGACCCAAGGAGACTCATTTTACTCCAAAGTTCAAGCTTCTGAGTAGGCTTAAGCCATTACCTAATCTGTAGTATCCTGTCTTCTCTAAGGTCAGAAGAAGGATGAACCTGACAATTATCTTTCTTCCACTCTTATGTGTGCCCAGCCTTACATGTTCCCAATACCAGTTTTCATTACCAGTTCATCTGATAAAGATAGCCTGGGACACTTCCCACCTCAGGGAGAAGGAGAGCTATGGTCAGAGGGGAGGTGTGCACCCTCTCCAACCTGCTTAGAGCATCCTCGGTCTTCCTTTCTATCTCCTTCCCACTGATCATGAGAACTCTAGCATGACTCATCAGCCAGGGCAATAGAAAGCAATACCCGGCACAAAGGAGAGTTTACAGTGTACTTAGTTCGTTTTGGTTTGTAAAAATTCCATTGTAAAATAGAAGGTATCTCTGTGTATGTTTGATTAATACTTGGTTGAGATTGTTCCTTACTTGGTGACATGGCTAGTGTCACTCAGATCCTTCAATTTCATGTAGGTAGTTATTTTTTTTATGAAAGAATATACTGTCTTTAAAGAAACTATACTAGTTTCTATTTTAGGTTATCAAAGTTATCTTCTTAAGTACAACATCCCTGAATCTTCCATATTACTGAGTATTTACTTTAAAGAAAGGTAGACAGTTGGTTAACTTTCTTTGGTGATAGCTGCAGGACTCTCATTGGGTAGCTTCCTTTGGTGATAGCTAGCTTTGGTGAGACTCTCTCCTGCTGCACTGTAGACTATTTACAATTTGTATTGAGCTTTGGCAGACTGAACTTTCTAGATTATTTTTAGGGAGCAATATAAAATTGTCAAAAATTTTTTTAAAAATTTAAAAAGTAGCAATATGGCCCCTCCATGGAATTATCATGGTATGCATAGACTGGGACTGAAGACAGAGAATGTGCTGCTACAAGTGTTAAATGACGTATTTTACATCGTCACTTTTTTCAGTGCTGGGAATGAAACGCAGTGCTTTACCTGTGCTAGGAAAGCTATGGATTGCCAAGCTACATCCTCAGCTCCAGGTAATGGTACCTACAAGTCACATAGACGTGTCAGACTTATGTGATTATACAAATAGGTTCTCTAAGCGATGCCTCTGCTTTAGAAGCTATTAATTTTAGATCCTCAAAGTGATATTTTGTGTGTGTGTATGTGTGTGTATACACTGTGATGCTCACACAAATGTACAAAGGAAAGTAGATCACTTTGTTTTTGAACTTGTTAAAATATTAAACTACAATTTAACTATTTTTTTTCTTTAGGCTGTAAAAATATCAGAAACCTATACTCCTAAAAGCTACTCAAACAAGTATGAATTTCTTGGAACAGCCTGTCAGGATCCAGCATTATCTCTGAAAAGCTCACTACACTCTGTGAGCAAAGACGGATGTATGCTAGAACACAGGGGCA
Organism: Grammomys surdaster; assembly: GCF_004785775.1. Classification (NCBI taxonomy): domain Eukaryota; kingdom Metazoa; phylum Chordata; class Mammalia; order Rodentia; family Muridae; genus Grammomys; species Grammomys surdaster. Next base: position 4,028,774 of record NW_021604593.1, read on the forward strand.
TTGATGGGACAGCTATTAAGTCTGCTTCTTTGAGCCATCCTGCTTCCTAGTCTACTGGCATCCTATTTTATTCGTAGTCATCATCAACTTTATAGAAAAGCTTTCTAGATAATGCCATGTTTACCTAGTTTAAAACTATGGCAGTACAACCACTGTTTGGAAATCTAACTGGGTCTTTGAAAGGTTTTATGTGATTCCTTTACCATTTACTTTTGCAGTTGACCTTGTAAAAATCTATTCTGCATTCCTGGAACCAACTATTCATACTCAGAAAACTTGAAGCTCTAGATAAGTATCACAAAGCAAAAAGTCCAAAATCAATGCTTGTTAAATCTTAGGAGAGGAAAAAAAAATCAAACTAAAGAACTCTACCGGAAATGATGTTCTTTCAAAGGCCAAATTCTTCAAAAAATAGCACTTACTTAAGTCAGATAGAGAAACTTTAAGATCTGATTAAAGAGGTTAATGTTTTTGTATTAACTGTTGAGTGATGATAAATGGTTAATTCTGTTTTGCAGTGCTGGAGATTGAAGCCACGGCCTTAAATTAGACATACATTAAAGTACACGGGCAGCAAGCCTGAGAGTCTAACCCTGAGCGTCAGATTCGTGCTCAGCCTTCCTCATTTGGGGATTTATTTTTCAAAGCAAGATGAAGAAGGTAAGGAACTCTCGTTTATATGACATCCACGCACTCATTACGCCCCTCACATGCCATTAGTTGAAGGCTTGCATTTAATCACCTACATTCAGAAGTACTGATCTTTTTCTGATAACACATTCAGTTGTGGTAATGCATAAGAATGACTGAATTCTGCCATGATGTAGTGTGCATTTCTAACATCAAGGCAGCCATAGTCTGAATGCATGGTATAATTAATATTCCTCTATATATGGAAGCTCCCAGAATATTATTTACAGGAATAAGTGTCTGAGGAGTTGCCAACAGCTTCACATATAGTAGCAGTTCATTCATTAGTTGTTCATAATTAGCTTCCATTTTGGTTTAAATAGAAGCATAACACATATTTGCCAGTACCAAAAGCCTGCAAATGGGAAAACATTGTTATGCTCATGGGATAAGCATGTGGGATGTTTTTATGTATTAATATTTCATCTGAATTATGCCAATAGTGCCGTCTCAGAAAATAATGAGAGCTTGGCAAATGTTGAAAGAAAATAAATTCTTAACAGCTTCTGGGCTCTGAAAATAGAATTTGAATAAGGACAGAAGTGCAAATATAAAATATGAATATACATAGTTTAATTAAATGGCTTATGAATAAATTACATGAGTGGTATCAGACAGAAATACCCTTTTACTTAGCCCATTGCCAGTGGTCTCTTCCCTACCTTTAATCACTTTTGTGATCGGCATGGTAGTTGATGTCATATAAATTACATTCTAGCATGTTTGTCAAGCACTAAGACTTCATATAACATATATTGAGACTTATGCTTTTTTTTTCTCCACTGAAGAGAAATTGAGAAGGTGCTTAAAACTTTATAGGCAACTTCAGAATGCTAGCCTTTGGTTTCCTTTGTCTGGAGCATAAATCAATATTTTCCAGCCTGGAATTTTGTTTTGAACATGTACATTTCTTAGAAAATAATGACTATTTACTTAAGCAGGATGTACCTATAATTTTTCTTTGGCAATTCTCTTACAAAACAAATCCTGTCTTATTAACAGTGTTAAGCAAAGGTTCCAAGAACAAAACAAGTGGGTAGCTTTTCCTATTTTATTTCCTGAGATATGACAGATGGTGCAACATAAACACTTGCTCTCTCAAAGGATGTAATTTGGAAAGCCTTCCATTAAAATCTGAACCATGCACCACAAAATAACTGACCTTGGATGTAACCACCCTTACAACACATAACCAGAACAGCTCACTCTGCTCCTCTCCTTCCAACTACATGGTTGCTAGGCACCTCCTTCAGCTAACATAAAGTCTCTAGATTAGCAATATTAGATTTTTTTGTACAATTTTTATATTTTTGACATAATTAATGGGTCCCATAGGGGGTATGCATGATTTCTTTTTCAAACTAACAAATACAGAGCTTCTATATCTAGCCTTTAAACCTCAGGAAGCAATAACTCTCTCTGTTAGTCAACTCAGAGAAAGATAGTGGGTAATTGAGAATCACCATAGCTTCTAGACCATACACACACACACACACACGGGGGGGGGGGGGAGACAGAGAGACAGAGACAGAGAGACAGAGAGACAGACAGAGACAGAGAGACACACGTGTACCACAAAAAGCCAATCCTAAACTCTTTACACAGCCATGCCTTGATTTTCCCTTGGAAATATTGGCAAAGGTCAATGCCTGATCCAGCCCTTTCACATTCTGAGAATCTGTTTTCTTTCCTATGTCATCTTATGGCACATCTTATAATGATGTGTCATGTTCATGCTCTCTAGAACCTGTGAGTACCCTCCTTTCCTGAGCTCCTCCTCGGTGCTGTCTGGCAGCTGCACTGGGTTATTATGCCATAAAATGCCACTTCCATGCAAAGTCATGCTCTCTACTGCACAATAAGATTCTCTCCAGTCTTTCACTTTGGCTTCATCCTTGATACATTCTATAAATGGGAAATCTCTCCTCTATATACTTATTTATGGAAGAACACAGCCCAAATTGACGACAGTTTTTAATCTGTGGTCAAGGAGAATGGCTAGAATTGAGGGAAATCCTGAGAGTATGTATTAGATGATTTCTGATTGGTCTCACTTTAAAAAGCAGATAATTTTAAATATTCATCTTTGTAATTAAATTGTTTTCTCAGTTTGAAATCCTGTTGGTTGCTTTTGGACTGTTTCCTGTGCCCTGGTCACAATGATCTCTGGTTTTTTCTTAGTCTCCTGTGCTACCATATAAAGTTGGATATTGTCTTTTCCACTCTAAAGCAATATTCCAGTGGACTTCCTTCAGGTCAAGAAATTGTATAAGTAAATATATTGCTTATACACAATTTGAACCTTGCTTTTTGAATATAAACATATTGACCTTACTCTTGTTCAAAAATATTGCAAAGCTGCCCAGACTTTATGATAGTAATTTCATATATATTTCCTAGCACTTCAGAATCTACAAAGCACCATTTTCCCCTCTGAGCTCCTAAAATAGTCTCCTGAGGTAAGCACCCATCTTTGCTACTTTCATCTCTTTCCACTACAGCAAATGACTCCTTCCCTGGTGAGCTACTCTGTGGCAGACTGGGAGCATCAATCAGTCTTGGCCTCTCAACTCCCTCCTTCCCCATCACACATACTCTAGAGCAATATGCATATCTGTAATAATAATAATAATAATAATAAAACAATGATAGAAATCAAGTTACCATTGAAAGCTGACAGTATCTACTAATGAGCCCATTTATGTCAAGGACAATACACTAAATAGTATTTTCTCAATGATATCTGAACTGATTTGAGAGCGGGTCAACTATTTTCTCCAAGGAGAAGCTATTTATAGTTATATAGTTATAGTTATATAGTTATATTATAGTTTTGTGATTAAAAGGCAGGAAACAGTATTGACAATAGCTTGGATTTCTGACTTTGCTGCTTTCTAAATCTTTTCCTTTCAAATTCACTTGTTATGTGTCAAGATATTTATAAAACACAGCCTTTGTTTCAAAATACTCCCTGATTCAAAGCTTTTGTTGAGTCACCATTCTTAATACTTTTACATTCCTTAGCAATACAGATTCATTTAAAGCACTTTTATTTTTAAGTATCTGCTTACTTGTGTATATAGTGTGTGTGTAGGAGGATGTTCATGTGAGAATATATAGAGTCATTCATAATATATGCACCCTGCCTGTCTAAATCCACCTGTATCTATGTCCTTGTTAGGACTCCATGTCCCAGGTGTCCAGAGTGTCAAGTAACAGCTTTTGGACTGGCCAGGCACTACCACTCTTCTAGGAATCTGTTCTTTTTGTGCCCACTGAGAGTGCACATGGGCACTTCTCTACAGAACTTCCATTTCCCTTCATTATAGAACTGAAATGTCTCTCTTTCTAATATACCTCGAACCAAAGTTAGCACTCTGACTCTGAACTCCTGAGCCCTGGGCTCAGATAAATATAGAAATTGCCACATGGAACCTTGATTTACTTCTTTTGTAGCCTATGAAATCTTTGAATACTGTGTTTATGCCTGTGACTTCAGAGGTTAACATAGAGTCTACTAGACAGTTAATATTCAATGTTCCTTTTATCAATGAATGAATCAGTTCTTCTTACAATGACCGCTCTGTGTGCCGAAAGAACAAATCATTCTCTTGGCTCTTCCTATGTCCCTGAGAGGACATAGCTTGTGTGCAGTAATAGAGAGGATTCTAAAAGAACACTACTTTCTCTATTTTTGATTGTTCTATGGTTGTTCAACTCTTGGGGAACTGTTTTGACCAACTCATCTCCTGGCCATGTTTAGTGCTTCATATTAAACAACGACCATCACATTGTTCTTTTTTCTTATGAGTAATCTTTATTATCCTTTCTCATTTTTTCCTAATTGTCTAGTCAATTATCTAGTAATTACTGATGATAAACAGATGATCATATTTGTTCCAATTAAATTCAGTCCCTCCCCCCACAGTCTTGGATACGTGTAGACATGACGGGAATACAGGAGAACAAATAGGAACATATGAATTATTGTAGGCAGAAATAGAATATATGATACAAGTAGGAGGAAAAGACCCAAGAGACACGGTCAGAAAATAGTTCTAAGGGGAGCAAACTCCATGAAAACAAACCCACAAGCTGCCTCCAGAAAACTGCACAGTGCAACTGTCTCATGCTCTTATCCCAAGATACAAACCTTGCTTTATTAGCCTTCGGCAGAGGGAATGAGTTTTTTTAACCCAAACTCATTCTTTTTTAAAAATAAAGATTTATTTATTTTTATGTCTATGAGTACTGTATCTGCATATACACCTGCATGTCGAAAGAGGGCATCAAATCACATTATAGATGGTTGTGAGCTACCATGTGGTTGCTGGGAATTGAACTCTGGACCTCTGGAAGAGCAGCCAGTGCCCTTAATCACTGAGCCATCTCTCCAGCCCCCAATCTCATTCTTAATGCTAGGCCTAAATGTCTGTGTTGACTCAAATATTCATATAATGATATCTTTACTTCCCCCCAAGGTGACAGATTTAGGAGATGGAGTCCTTGCTGTGGGATCAGTCCTCATGGCGAAGCCTACTTGAATAGACTTAGCACCTATAGAAGACGCTCAAGAGAAACATCAAGTCTGTCGCCATGGAAAGACAAACCATCTGGCACTATCTAACAGATAGCAGGACCCCTGCCAGGAAACTAATCAGCCAATTTCCTGATCTCAGATGACTGAGCTTTCAGAAGGGGGAGAAGTAAGTATCTGTTGCTTGTAAGTAACCCTGTCTAAAATATTTTGTTACAGAATCCAAAAATGAATGACATCTCTTAGCAACAGGACCCTCAATTAACGTGGGGCAGCAATACATCTAGTTATCAGGGACATTGCTGGAGTCACCGAGAATAAGAAGCTGTGACTATATATGGTCAATGTTATACAAGCAGAAGTGATAAGTAGGTTTCATGTCTACCTGCCTTTAAAAAGGAGTATTTTTTTTCTATTTCGTTTATTTCTTTTGGTCTTCTTTCCTTCTTGTTGTATGGAACACAGAATTGATGACTGATTTTCAGGATCCAATTTGAACTATGAGACAAGGACCGAGTCCCTGACACTGAGATCTGTGGCACCCACGTGGCCATACGCATAGAAGCCCTTAATATTGCTTAGATTTAGACTCTGGACATGAGAGTATCATCCACTACTTGTATAAGACATATCTATTTTTAAAAAGGTTTTGTGCACACTTTATACATGCACGCTGTATCTACACTGCTCCCTCCCACATCCTTCTCCACGTCCTCCTCCACTTCCTTCTGTATCTCACTCCCCCTCACAAATCCATACGGATTATTGATTACGGATTATTGATAACATGAATATAAAACCTACTGAGTTCATTTAGCATTGCTTATATTTACGCAGGCCCAGAACTGACCACTTGGGATCAAGCGGTGCACAGGAGCTCATTCCTGGAGGGAAATGATTCTCCCCCTCTCAGCAGCCACTGACCACCTGAAGTCCTTAATCCAGGGGTGAGACCGTGTAGAATTTCCCTGTCCACACCTGACAGGACGACTGGCGTTAAAAAATGCCAGCCTTACTCGGACAACCATATTGCTGAGTCTTGGGGCCACTTTCAAGCAGGAGGTGTCCTGGGTCCCCGGATACTATGTCATGGTTTTCTAAACTTACTATTAACTAATATGCTACTCAGCTTTCGAGGCCTTATGATCTAGAATAGGAATACTTGGCAGAATGTAAACATTTAACTGGAAGATAAGTATCTAATTATGTGCTATTATTGTATTTATGAAAAATAAAATTGTAAGAAAATATTCTTTTAATTTACCAGAAAAACTACCTCATTAAAAACAAAATTATAAATGTGTATGAACATGGAAACATAGAAGAGATATCTAGGCACTTAAAGCAAAATTATAAAGTAAGCATATTAACATGGAAACAGAAGGGATATGTATGTAGGTGCTATGTCTGACTATGTGTATTTAACTTTTGCTTCCTACAGTGGTGAAATGGTATATCTAAAGTTTAGACAGTGACACTGTGTGGTGGTGGCTTGCCTGGAATAACTGTGAAGCTGAGATAGGAGGTTCACCCCACATGTTTGAGGCCAACATGGACTGCAGAGTGAGCTGGAAACCACCCTGATACACAGAGCAATACTGTCTCTCAAAACAAAAAGAAAGACAAAATAAAAAACGAACATGTAAACAAAGTCACTGCAATAACAGAAGTATCATATTGACTTATCTATGTTGAGTTTTAGAGGGGACTTACAATACATTTTGGCTTTGAAATATCTGAGTTCTTATTCTTGAGCCACTAACAATGAACCATGGGACTGGGGAAAGATATTTGAACTTTTTGGTTCTTAGCAAAATGAGAATGTCAAAAAGTTAATATTAAAGTTACTTGGAGAACTAAAATTCTGGGGATTTTCAGCATGCATTTGCTTCAACGAATATTTTACTGTACTTTCCCTATCTCCTCTCTGTAGTAAAGTGTTAAAATCAGTCAATTATGTTCTCTCTCTAGCTCTAAGGAAGAAGGTTGTCTATAAATACAACTGCTATAGAAGAAGACATCCAGTAACTCCAGATACCTCCTCTGTGTTTCCATAATGGTTTTTGTAAGTACCTACATGATATGCACACAGAGCTCCTTAAGACAATGGTTCTCAACCTTCCTAATGCTGTGACCCTTTAATACAGTTCCTCATGTTATGGTGACCTCCAGCCATAAAATTATTTTTGTTGCTACTTCATAACTGTAATTTTGCTACTGTTATGAATCATAATGCAAATATTTTTGGAGATAGAGGTTTGTCCAGGGGATCACAGCCCACAGGTGAGAACTGCTCACTGCCTTAGATGCTATGGCTTATGGGCTTAGGAGCCACTCCTCTAGGACCCCTGAGTTTCCCCAGTGGAGTGAATGCAGGAAACACTGTTCCTGTGTGAGGCAGTGGCCTGTATATGCAGCAGGATTAACAAGTGTTTGCTGAAGAGATGAGTGAATGGCTGCTGTGTAGAGACGGATGCCAGGAGACTCAGCTTTCATGTGGTGATACTAAGTTTTGTTTCTTTTTTTCTAGAGTCAAACGTTTTGGTTGAGCTGTTGCATATTTGTTGATCACCAACTTTAGGAACACTGGCTTAATGTTTGGAAGTTGTTTTATTTCTGGCTAGGTTAGCACTGTCTACCTCAAAGGTGGCTGGTACACTTCTTGGGAAACCCAGCTAGGCAATGCCCAGGATAACCTAATCAATGTAAGCTATATGTCTTCAGACAGATGTTTTCTTATCATTGACTTTTTCAGTTCTGGTTCTCTACAAGAAACACTGTATCATGCTAAGGTCAAGGTCAGCTTCTCTCTTCCAGCCCTGGCCACTGTCGGGAGGAAGACAACATTCACCCTGACTGTTGGGATCCATAGCTGAATCTACATAAGCATATTCTCTAGCTTCATTGTGTCCTTTCTATAAACTGTAAAACTACCATGGGGAATGCAGACACAGACTGAGAAGCAGCGCTATCCCCAGTTTTAAAGAAGACCGGAAGTAAATCTGTTATTCCACTTTATATATTTTATATAATTTTTCTCTTGATATGGCTGAATGGCCAGACCCAGAGCCAAGCTATTTTGGCGGTGAGCTCTAGTAAACAGGTGAGGTTACCCTGTTCTCATTATCCTGTATTCTATCTAAATGAACCGTCCCCTCTCCTCATGCACACTCCTAAGGAAAAGCAAAGAAATTTACGAAGGCCAGTGGCTTTGTCACCACACACCCTGCTGTTCCCTGCTCCCCTGCCTGTTCCACACAGGCTGACTCCTGCATGTCTTCCAGAGCAGAATTAACTCAACTAGTATTCTGACACTGGTGTCCTACATTCCATATCACTGAGCGCCCCCCACCCGAGGAAAGACAAAAGGTGACCCAAGTGTCATTTATATATGTCCCAGTCATTCCATGACCAAGGCCAAGCCATTTAACAGCCACATTAAAACATGTATAAATAGAGACATTGGGAGTTGAAGTAAAATCAGGTCATTAGGTAAAAATAGATTTCAATAAAGGTAAGATGTCAGCATCAGAGCATACCGCAGTACCCTGGGGTTCCACACACTGTCTTCATGAGCACTTGATGTTCCACGATTTTAGAAAGTCCAAAATCAGCTAGAAGTACAAGAGAAGAAGTTAGTGCACTGACACTTTTCTCAGCTTTTATAAGTACCCTTGCTTTTCAAAAACAAAACCAATGTACCTGGTGATACAAAACCAATGATCCAGTGCTGGGGTGGAATGATCCAATGATGTGGGTGGAAACCAGTCGCCTCAGAAAAAGCCAAAGAAAGTAGTAACTAATGCCTTTCTTTAGCTTGGAAAACAAATCATTACCCACAAATACATTTACGGATAATTTATAATGCTTGAATTTTCTCTAAATCTCAAATACATTACCATGTTTTTAGTTTTCTTTGTTATTCATTTTCTTAGTAACTCCAAAAGACAATATAGACTTAGTGATATAAGTCAGAGTCTTTAATTCACAGGTGAAATAAAAAAGATTTTCATAGATGCCATGGAAATAAACAGAAATATCAAAAGCTTATTCTGATTGAAAATAAACAACATTACTTCCTAATGGTTGACAGATAATAATCCATGCTCCTGTAATCAAAATATTTTATTTGTTCCTCTGTATATTACCTAGGTAAAATATTATCCAAGTTGCTACAATGCTGACCTATTGCTGGATGACCTCTCTTCAAAACTCTCAGAAAGCTGCTTGAGGCCATTCTTCAAGAGAGGCAGCTGCAGAATGGATGCCATTTTAGACTTCAAAGATAATACCCACATTTCCACAAGGCCCCTGACCACATCTCCAAACACAACAGGCAGCCTTTCAGAAAGAAAGCTTTCCTGCACGAATTAGTGTCTATCCATCCATCTAAAGAGATTTCTTTAAGGATCACCTCTTTGAAAGTGATGTGAAAGGAAATGGAGACCCCCTGCTTCCCGCTGTCTTTCAGGAGTGATTACCAGAACAAGCTGGCTGCCCAGCAGGCTTTTTAGAGTGCTTTCTTAGATTCTTGCTCTCAGGACACAGCCTGAACTCTTCCCTAGTAGAACAACTTAATTTTCAGAGGTGTTAACACTTGTAAATCCACTGAACATATCAGCTTACCTCTAAAAGAGAGCCAAGAGGAGAGTAACACCCCTCAGTGGCTTTTATAGAGATTCTGCTGAAGAGAAGTCACCTCTTAACCACTTATAATTAATTGTCTTTGGAAATGAAAATTTGTTTCATCAAGTATATGGAATATAAAATGTAATGTATTTTCCTCCTGAAGGGCTACTTTCAATGGGCAGATAAGACTTGCCCAAAGTTTATCTTTATAGTTTTTCTGAACGCTTATAAAGTGGGTGGGTTTCTACAGTCAATGAAGTTTGAGAAACTCTTGTATAAATTTTGGTATGTTGGTCTATACATGAGCATTTTAGGGTTCTATAAAGCAATGCAGAATTAAAATATTATTTGATTTGGGTTTTTCTAGCCTTTTTGTCCAACAATAAGCCCTTTGTAAAATTATGTCCTCACAATTACACAGAAAAGGGAGTTTTTACCTAGATTAGGCAACAGCATCTTGTGGAAAACAATCTGGAAATATGGTCTTTGAGTTTTCTCTGTTAATAGAAGCAAGAGATTTGGAGTCTATATTGACTAATTTGTAGCAAGTATTTTGTGTTAAAGTTCTTCATTATGTCAGGTTGAGCTCCAAATAACTGGGCAATTCAAAGTTTGGAACCAAATCACAAGAAGCATTTTCACTATAAACTTATTTTATAAACACAAGGCTATCTCTCAGGGTCCTTATCATTACTAAGCACCGAGTCTGGGACTCATTGGAATTCCCAGCAATGGCGCAGGTTAACGGCCCAAGGGTATTAACTAACAAACAATTCACTGTTACTCACAGATGCCAAGAAATTGGACAGAGGCAATCCTGGATAGAACAAAATGGATAACTTCATCCAGCAAGTTATTTCTGCTTGGGAAAAAATGGGTCATGAAACATTAGAAAACTTTCTTACCAATTTTGAGTGGTGCATCAGGGGCTGGAGTTGCGTAGAGAAGATTCTCTGGTTTGAGATCACGATGGACAATCCCATTTTCATGGAGGTACTACACAGGGAAGACAATGAAGTTACAGTGGTATAATTTTATTTATGGTTCTGATATCTATGTTTGATGTTTTAAGTTCTACCATAATCTTATGGCTCAACAACAAGCATTAGGATTTTTAAGTGCATATCACAAAGAAAACTATACTTAAAAGCACACAGAACCGGGGAGAGTTTATGAGAACTGGGGATGTATATTAGCATAGAGTGCTTTCCCAGTCTGGGAGAGGCTCTCAGTGAATCCAGAGACTCTCTCTTTCATCATCTGCTTCTACTAAATTCATAACTAAGTTCTGTCCATTTTTAATTCCAAAATTTTCTCCAAATTGTCCTATTTCTTCATGTCATTACCCTGATTTGTTTCGTTCAAGTTAGTCTCCAGCAAAGAACAAAGAAGCTGTCATTTGTTCTCCTTGGAAACAGGATGCTGGCTGAGAGGCAGGTTCTAGATGCTGCTGGCTAGGAAAGTCTGGGTGTCAGGTTAGAGTGGTCAACAAGACAAGAGGCAATGAAGAACGCTAGGACTCTAACTCCTACTCTGGCTGTGGCTGAGTCTCCCAGTTTACCAGTGTGGAGGATCATGAGTAGATATGTTTTCAGACATGTTCAAACACACATGTCATAACATTTTAGTAAATGTGTATCTCTCAGTTCTATGACAGTGGTTTTTAATCTACATTAGTTCCTCCTAAATTCAACTCAAAAACTAAAACCGTTCACTCAGTTAAACTTTTAATGAAACATGTATTTCTTTTGACAGCAATCACTAAATGGATCACAATCACTTTGAATAACTATCACACAAGAAGGCAATGGCCAGCAGGTAGGCCTGGTTTTAAATACACAAATCTTATGCTGAGAGAATACAAGCGTATAAAGAAAATAAAGTAGCATACAAATGAACAGCACATAAAACTTGTTTGCATATAGGACTAGAGCAAGTGCCTGGTGAGAAGCAACTTCTCTCAGGATGCTGAGAATGTTTAAAAAGGAGGGGTGTGTGTGATTGATTCATGTTCTCATTTTCACTGTATAATGCCAGGTTTCAGAGAAGAGGAGATTTCAGGCTAGAGGCCACAGAAATGTTTGGGTAATTAGACATTATATTAAAAAATAATACATAGTGTGGGACAACACACAAAAATGGTCTGCAGTTACAAAGAAATAAGCTACAAGTAAATTACAAAGAAATAAGCTACAAGTAAATTTAAATTATATATATATATATATATACATCCAGAATGGGCATCAAGGATTATCTGTCCAGTCTGGGCATCTGTGAGGCAGGCAGAGCTGGGATGAAAGGAGAAAGCACTCCAGTCTCAGGGGACAGGTGGCTTTTGCTCAAAGTGGAGAAGGAGTGGTATTGAAGATGATGGGATGATGGCGCCTTACACAATAGCATATTTTTTTTGGTTGTTTGAGACAGGGTTTCTCTGTGTAGCCCTGGCTGTCCTGGAACTCACTCTGTAGACCAGGCTGGCCTCGAACTCAGAAATCCACCTGCCTCTGCCTCCCACATTCTGGTGTGCACCACCACTGCCCAGCCTAGCACATGCGTTATACACTGAAAAGTCAGAGTGATGCTGGGCAGTAGCACGGTAAGTACGAAAGAGTGTGCTTCACAAGTGGGAGGAACTGACTTAGGGTCCTCAGATGTCACATAAAGCTTGGCACAGTACTGCATCTGAGCCATTGGTCCTCTGGCAAGATGGAGGTAGAGATAGGAGAATTCTGGGAAGCTGAGACAGCTAGTCTGGAGTAGGCAAAATGAACAAGAGACCTCTCAAACAAAGTCAGTGATGCTGCTGAGATTGTCTTTTGACTTCCAAATACATTCCATGACACAAGTGTGTGTGTACATGTGCAAGCCCACCCACCCACCACCACCCAAACTACCACAGAGTGAGAGAGAGAGAGAGAGAGAGAGAGAGAGAGAGAGAGAGAGAGAGAGGAATGAGGAGGGAGAGAGGAAGGGAAGGAGCTGGGGAGAAAAAGGAGTTGACATTGGGATGTATTAAAGGAAAAATAACAGTATTTGGCTGCAAATGAAAGGTAAATCAAGTACGAAAAGAAAAAATTTGAGCATTTCTCTTAAAAAACCTTTTAATTCACAGATGCACAAACAATTCCTAGTCTAAGTATGCATTACAGTGGGATGTGGAATTTAAAAGGGAACAGATAGATCCCCTAAATATACCTTATCACATATCTCTTAAAAATGTAGCCATCAAACTCTCAAGAAGACTCAAAGATAATACGGATACTCTGCCTTCAGGGGGTGTCTAGACGTGTAATTAAACTCTCTCCATGGTCCTAACAAAAAACTGTGTCATTGTGTAATGAGAGCTACTACATTGCAATTTGGTTTAATTACAGCTCTGCTGTGTTCGATGGGCTGTGTGTGGTTAATTGATAATGTCTCAGGAGTTGGTAGGAGGAAGTTTGAATCTCTTTAAAAATCTAACAGGACACAGAAGAACCAGTCATTAAGGAAAGAAAACAGTGTTCTGGCTACAGCTTTCCTATTGGGAATGAAAATTAAACCGCATGGATTTGCTGTTTTCTGTTCTTCAGAAAAATTTAGAATTGATACACATGAATTTAAGTAAGAATGTCAACGTGATCGTTCCATGTTTGTGCCACATACGCTTTGGACGCCTGCCACTCACGTTGTATTTACCTTTGAGAATATATATATATAAATATATTCATATATATATATACACACATACATATATATATATATATATATATATATCTTCAAAACTGTCCACATAGGGGAAGTGTCTTCCATGGCCTGACCAACATCACTTGGTCAGGACATGTTGTATGCCTTGGTCCCTCCTCATCCCAATTCTGGGATCACTGTCATTTTACCTATTTCAGAGTCACCATACACTTCCTTGCTAGATAGCCTTGAGCAATTTCACACGCAGATATGAATTTCACCTGTCTGTTACTTTCATTTACATTGTCATTTACATAATTACTTTCTTGGTCTTGATTGGCCCTACTATGCCATTTAGCACCCCCCCCATTAACGCATTATGCCTATACTTCTAAACCACAGGGTAATTCAAGAAAGGCCTGAGGTGACAGCACAAATAATGAACTTCAAGCTGAAATCTCACACCTACAAATTGAAGAATAATTTCCCCCAGAATAAAAGTTCAAAGTTCTTTAAAGCGAACCCCTAATTTGTGTTTTGCTGTCTCTCTGAGATGACTGTTAATATGCAGAAGCCATGGTGTGATTATTCCCATGTCATGATACATATGTAGTTCACAGAAAAGGAAGATTCTGGAAGCTGGGCTGAGGGGCAGGTACGTAAAGCCTGTGCTGTGCACATGTGGGGACCTCGTGTGTGCCCTTAGAAGCTGCATCTATTACTCTCTGCTCCTGTACTAAGACATGCACAGACATAAACATGTGTGACTAATATGCACACAGAGAGAGATATACTCATGCATCATACATGCATGTTGTGGATTTGGTTCAATGCTTGCATTATGAGTTCTCAGACTTCACGAGAATACTGCATGTGAGACTCTGAGGGTCCCTGCCCCCAGCTGGTTCTAACTGGTAAATAAAGTTGTCATCAACCAATAGCTGGGCAGGGAGACAGAGGCGGGACTTTAGGATTCCCAGGCAAGGGGACCAAGGAAGAAGCAGAATCACCATGCCAGGAAAGGAATAAGATGCAGGCTGGAAGGCTGCAGAAGACAGTGTAACAATCATGTAGAAGCCTGGGAAGAGTGGCTCAGGGGATGCCCATTGGGCCTGGGGTAGCAAAGATGGAATATAGATTGTAGTAAGTAATAATTCAGGAGTGTCAGAGGGGAGGCATTAGCAACGTGGAAGTTTGGGAGTGGCTCAGTCATTGCATTTTTTAAGGCACATTAAAATAGAAGGTTGTCTGTGTGTCTTTCATTCGAGAACCCAGAGCATTGATTGGGGCATGGTAGTGAGGAACTTGCACAGCCATGCTGGGGAGATTAGAGTGGATTAATCAACTATAACATACGCACACATCAAGCACACACACACACACACACACCCCATACATGCACATAGACAAAGACATGCATACACACTTATACATACACATCTTACACATCTATTGCCTTTCATTCCCCCCCCCCGAATTTACCACTCCTCCATTAAGACGTTAAGTCTATTTTTTCTTCTTTTAATTTGGTAGAATTTTAAGTTACTTGGAACTAATGGGAGTAGAGAGAATTTGACTTCCAAGGTTAAATCATAAAAAGCCAAAGTGATCTCCATGTTCTGTGGGACCTTTGTTGGATCCCTGAACTGCAGTGATAAAAGTAGGATGTTCCTAAACTCTCCAGGACATATGATGGATACGCTGCACAGCAGGTAACATGGGTCAGTCAAGTTTAGGCTTTCTATTTGACAAACCCACCACCCAGGTCTCATGCAACAGACATAATAATGCCAGAAATGCGAGTGGAGTCAATCTAGGTGACTGATTCATTCTTCCAGACATCAGGCTTCCAAACATGTAGTCTCAGCCAAGATCATGGATATTGCAGAACAGGGATAACTACCATGTCCACTATGTCATGTTTCAAGGTCTGAATTAAAGAATATACATGCATTACAAAACGGTTGCTTCAAAATGATAGTCTGAGGGCTGGAGAGAAGGCTAAGCATTTAAGAGCACTTGTTATTCTTCCGAAGGTCAGTTCCCAGCACCCACAGCAGGTCATGACTATCTGTAATGCCAGATCCAGGGGATTTGATACCTTCTGGCCTCTGTGGGTACTTGCATGCACATTCACGAGTGTGTGCTTTTTCACAGACATAAATAAATGGTAATGAAAGCCTATTTCATTATTTTTATGTGTATGGGTGCTTTGTGTACACACATGTCTGTGTCCCACATGAGTGTCTGGTGCCTATGGAGTCCAGAAGATGGCATCTGAGGCCATGAAACTGTTAACTGTCATGTGGATGCTTGGAATTGAAGACAGAGTTTCTGAGCCCTTAATGGTTGAGCCACCTCTCCAGCCTAAACAACAACAACAACAATAGCAACAACAACAACAACAACTTTTAAACTTTCTGCACAGATATGTGCATGTGCACATATCATACACACATATATATGCACAGATATATACATATATACATAATACACACACACACATATGTATATATATATATACATATATATATATATATGCACACATGCATCATACACACATGCACACAGGGATGTCCGTCAGTATAGCAACAGTAACTAACACTGTGCAGCTCATACAGTCAGCACCTTCACTGAGAACTTTCTGCACTCCATAGAATGAACAATTCCTTCTGCCTTCCATAGCTATTCCCTCGCGTTCCTAGTTCAACATTTTAATTGTAATAATAGTCAAGTGTGTATCTGCCAATATAAAAGGTTCCCTGAGAACAAAATTTCTTATTGACTTTTGTACCCACAGACTGTAGATAAAAACATGGGGATAGAATAGGTTTTTGATAAATCATTTGCAAAACTAATGTGTGAATGGCCTGAATGATGAAATTATGGGCTGAGTGGAGCTCATTAGCAGACACAAAAGAACAGACACAAATATCATGGAATGGCAGGTTTATCACAGTTAGGGTCTAGCATGTTCTGGTTTCATAAATGTTTATTTCACCCTGCTAGCAGCATCAACTTTGGATCCACAGACTGGGAAGTAAAACATAGCACAGATTGATTAATTCTATGTTTTAAGTGCACAATCAAATGTTTAGTACTTTCAGGCCAAGTTTGGAACTGCACCAGGCTCTGTACACATTATACAGCCATTATTTCTCTGGTCTTTCCCAAGCAACTTTAATCTGACTTCAGGATGTCAGCTTGCTCTTTTCTTTCCCCTCAGTTCACTGATGATGTCACTCTCCCATCTTCTGCTGCACCACTCTACCATCTTTTGCTGATAAATAATTTACCATAATCTCTTATCTTTCTCTATTATGTCCCCTCAATACCTGTTGTGTTTTCTTTATTTCTAATGTTAAAATTATGAGGATTGTAGTGTCTTTTTCTTCATTTCCCTCATGTTGACATTAAAAATATTTTATTGTATTTACATGGGTGGAGGGCATGAACATGTTACAGTATGCATGTTGTTGTTAGAAGACAGTTTCCAGAGAATTTGGTTCTTCTACCATGTGGTCCCAGAGATCAAACCCAACAGATCAGGCTAGGGAGCAAACACACCTCATTTGTCTGCCCATGTTGAAACTTGTTAAGGTTCTTAAACTTCCTAACGTTCAGAAAGTTGTGTATAACATGTCTTTAAATCCTAGCTCCCACCATTCTACACGGACTCTAACTTATATTTGACATTGTTCCATAGACTTTGTTCAAATATCAACATTAAGTTCATTTTTACCTTTCTTTGTGTTTCATCCAGAATCGTGTTTTTAAAGTTATTTCTTACTTTTAAGATTACAATGTAAATTATTATATCATTTCCCTTCCCTTTTATCCCTCCAAACCCTCCCATATACTCTTTCAAATTTATGCCCCCTCTTTTACATTAATTGTCATTATATGCATATATGTATATGATATCTATTTTGGTAGGAATTAATATCATATATCCATATCACTTCACATATCTATAGTAATACATATGAATGTATTACATATATACATATATATACATATGTATAAATATATATTCCTAAATCTAACCTATTCAGTCTGTAGAATGCTAGTTGCATGTATTTTTTTCAGGTCTGACCACTTGGTATTGGATAACTAATTGATACGCTTTTTCCAGCTCTCAGCATCCTTCAGTACCTGTAGTTGTTTGTGAAGGGTTGAGGCTTTGTGGTCTTGCCCCCATCCACATTACCTATCTCTTTTCCTTGTTCAGCTCATGGTTAAGCAGTCAAGTTAGTAAGACTTACTGGGCGTAGCTTCTGATAGTAATAGGAGGCAGAATCTCACAGCAAACTCCCTGATCTTCTGGCTCTTACAATTTTCCCACCCCGCTTTTTGAAATGTTCTCTAAGCCGTAGGTAGATGGACTGTACTGGAGATGGCCCCGTCAGGACTGGGCTCCATTTTTGTCAGTTGTGGTTTTCTATAACCGTCTCCATGTATTGCAAAGAGCAGTTCCTCTGATGAGGGGTGAGGACTGCACTTATCTGTGAGTACAGGGACAAATATTTAGAATGTAGCTAGGGATTATTAAAGTGGCTTAGTAAAGTGGTGGCTGGAATAGTTTTCATGTTATGTCTACAAATATACTATGCTTTGTTTGTTTGTGAGATATCTAATCAGTTGATAATTCTGTCAAATATATTTTTCTATCTTGGATTTAAGAATTAGATTAAATCTTTTACCTTCTGATGTTTTATTTCAGAATTTTCAGTATATAATCTACAAACCTATTAAATATTATCAGCTTTTCCTAGTTGTTATAACTATTTTAATTAATGTTCCTACGAAGTGTTTCTGCATCTGTGTCTGGATTCTGTTGATTCAGTTTTACTTCCTTCTTCCTCACATACTCCAAAACTCATCACCATCATCATTATTTATTAAATATATTATTATTAGATATTATGAAGTTTATCTGATTGGGTATAAGCACAGATGTAAGTATCTTGTGATATTTTAAAACTCTGTTCTGGATACAGCTTGAACCTTCTGAGATCTGAAGTCTGTTTTAAGATTTGTTATATCTGTGCACTGGGAACATACAGTCTTCCATTCCAAATATGAGCTAGGTACATGCTCCTATTCAGTGGCTCTTTCTCTGGCCTTCAGCAGTTTCCTCAAGGTCACAGGCTGATCAGTACACAGCTGAAATACTGAGAGTGGGGAGCACCGAGCTTCACAGAGACCTAGCTTTCATCCCCATGTTTGTGTCTGTATGCCAGTCTCTGTGGGCACCCAGACATCGCTTTTGTTTTCATGGGAGAAAGGCTGCTGGGCTCCTGCTGGCTTCTCCACAGTTGCAGCCTTGAGGCATTCCAGTGAGTCCCAGCGTAGTCTGTCCTCTATACACAGGAGACACTGTCTTGGTCTGATTTGTATCTAATAGCCAAGAATCATGCTTCATATATTTGTTGTCTGAATTTTTGTTTGTTTCACAGAAAAAGACAAATTCTTCTTTATTTCATCTTTCTCAGATGCTGTCAATAGTATCAAGTAATACTCCCCTACAACTGAAATTATCTTGCATAGTTGAGATTTTTTTTCAAAAAATATTATTACTGATACACCAATAGATGCAGTTGTTGCTATTTTAAAGACAACAGTTCGGGTAGTCAGACATTTAGTTTGAGAGGACTGAGTTGGCCAGAGCCAGGTTGATTCTCTGTCTGGCTGCAAATTGGCAATTTAGGAGACTAGGCCTGAGTTTCTGTTTCCTAGAAATGGAAACATTCAAAACAAGTCAATTCCAAATAAGACCACCCCTCAGGGGCAGCCAATCAGGAGCTGCCAATAGCTGCCCTGCCACCTGGCCTGAGCCGAAAATAGTTAACAATAGTTCTGGAAAGTCTCCAAAATTCCCCAGAACCTTGACCAATCCCAAAGGCACTCACAACCCTGGAAATAGAGCCAACCAATCAGGATAAAAGTCACCTACTCTTCTCTGAAATTCCCCTAACAGGCTTTAAAAGTGAGCCTGTAAGCTCACTCAGCGTCTCCATCCTGGTAAACGGTAGACCTTTGCGTGTTGAAATTCTGCGAAATAAAACGCTCTTTGCTTTTGCACACTATTTAAGTCTGCGGTCTTCCTTTAGTGATTCGTGGACGCTAATAAGTGCAATGTTAACTAAGCCTAGCACTTCAACTAATATTAATGAACAATTTCACCACATTTGTTCATAAATTTCTAAAGTTTCTAACAGCAAAGAAAGAAGGCACTTTAACTTGATTTTTAGCTAGTAAGAATCCCTCATGTTTGTGGGCCTCTGGTAGCTTTGAGAACACAGCTAGATAGGAAACAAGTCCAAAGTTGTAGTGATATGGAAGGTAAAAATTATCTTAATAAAGGACAATGATGATTTCTCCACTTTGAGATAATCCCCTCGACTGATCTCAAACCTATTAAACAGCTGTGTCAGTATTTTAAGAATGACTACAGGTTGGATTTTATCCCAAGTAGAAAGTCTTTACCCATTTTTTCTGTTCTACTACATATATACTGCTTACATAATTATACTAATTATCAAATGAAACAAAATGAACACTTCAAAGCATCCTGAATAGATTAAGCATGCAGCAATGAAATAAACATATCACGAAAACAACCTTTTAAAGGGGTTGATGTGAAGAGTTAAGAGTGAAGGTTCCTGCCTTCCAGATTCTAGCAGCAATCTAATATTTCACACAGCAATGAAAGCAGTATTCTATGGTTCTGTGAGTACAGATAATAATACACTATGTGTTCAAGAAGACAAAGAAAAGAAAAGGAGATTTGGCCATAAATAAATGTTTACAAAATAAACATCTTACCTGATTTTTGTGATGTGGGCAGATAAATACACTACCTGGTATATTATTAATATGACTAATTCATAGGTTTTTTTATATCTCAGTTGAAAATTGCACTTTAGTGTGATGCTTCTGAGATTTACAAAATAAACTTTGACTCCTATGGTTATTCAGAAATGGTTCATATTCTGTGATCGACCAAAGCCTCTAGTTTCCTGTACAGACTAGTGATCCAAGGATCTGTCAGGTTCTGTGGCTATACACTCAAAGGACATAAGGCAACTCTGTCAAAACTCTGAAGGCTTCAAAACAATGAATTTGAAGTTCCTTGTAGGCTTCAAGAATCCTTGTCCCATATGAAATTTAAAAAAAAAAAAACATTAAATGTCTCTATTAACTAGGGCATTAATTTTCATTAAGCCAAGACTTAGCTTAGAGTAATTTCAGATAATCAAAGTGCCTTATGGCTAGGACTTTAAAAACCTTCTTTGAAGGATTATTCTGAGAATTACAGAGTCAGTTTAGATATTGGGAGATTATTTGGAGATGAAATCCCAAAACCAATTGCTTCTAAAACAGGTTAATATAAATGAAGTGAGAAAAACCCATGACTGTGTTTTTTAATAACTTTAATCTTGCAGATGCAATAGGCCATGTTCTAAGAGATTTATCAAGCATATTAATTCCTTGTAAGTTTATTTCCACTATTTATTGTATAAAAAAATCACAGCACTGTGATGTTTTATTACACCATTCTTGGGATCTGCGGGGATCTAACTAGCCCTGGCGACCTTAGTCTTAATTAGGGAACTCTGATGGTGAGAGTTATGTTCTAAGTTTAAAATATTGAGTTTAAGAGATCTATAAAACAAAAATGTCTCAAGCCTGAAAGTCTCACTTGCCCAGGTACAAATAACTTCGTGGAGCTCTGGAGGCTGTTGTTGATGTTGCATTTATAAACCTTTGACCAACTAATTCATGGTCATACTCTGGGAATCTGAGGTATGGACCTGGATAGTGCTCATTGCCCTGGCCAGTATTTAAAACTTGCATCAAATTTGGCTTAAAATTTGATTGGTAGAGAAGGTGACATTGATGGATACATCAGATGTTACTCTCAAGCTTTTCACAGGGCTATTAATATTGTTTCTCAATAAATTGCTTTCAAAGGTTTGATATTACGAGTTAAAGCAAATCCTTTAATAGCAATAATATATTTTTGGATGGAACTACAGAGTACCAGACAGAGAAGAAAGCAGACATTGGATATGCATCTTCTGAGAAGGAAATATGATGTAAAACAATGCATCTCAGGGAGGATCTGGTAGTTCCTCACTAATCCTGCCTCTTCCCCATTAGGGAAATGCACAGAGCCACTCTCCCAGTCCCCTCTGCTCTCTGCTGTGTGGGAGGGATCATTTTTCTTGTCCTTACTGTTGCTAATTTCAGGCTGGATTTTGCTTTTTTCTTTACTAGAACTGTGGTCTCTATAGTTATTACCCTTATGTGTTCCCTTTGTTGGGCTCTGTGTATTAGATATGTTATTTTTAAGAAGTAAATCCACAGTGCACCATTTGGTAATCATCAACAAATGGCCTCTTTCCTTTCTGTTAATTAGACACAAAACCCAGTAGCTGTACAATGGCAGTGTACTGCCTGGCTGATGGTCAGAATGTGATCAAGAGCAAAAAGGACCAGGACTATCATCCTAAAGTTACAAATTTAAGACAAATTAAACATTTCTTGGGATTTTTGTTGAATAAGAACCTGGGAACTGGAATACTGCAAATAGATATTTGGCTTAAATATATTGTATGCATCAGGAACTGAATATATAACATGACAAATCTTGTATTCTTTACAAGGTGACATAATTAAAATTATTTTTACAGTAAAATTGCTAGAATACTCATTTGTAAAGGATAACTATATTGTCATCATCAATTCTTAAAGTCTTTTTTGACTTTTAATAAACAAAAATTAACACATGAATATTTACACCATATAATTTTAATTCTCTTATGGGCACACACAGGTTGCAGTATCACTTAATGACACTGCTTCTGTGAAATTTGAAAAACAGTCCACTAAATGTATGGCTTTGTGTTATCCATTGAGATCGACATAAAGTCAGAAAAAAAGAAAGGCTAACTGGATCTTTTATAAGAAAAAGTGGAGTATCATATAGAAAATCATTCATCAGCGTTTCATATATACTTCATATATAAATAAAATATAGAGTAATTTCAGAGATTAAAAGGTAACCTTTAGGACTTAACGAAGATGTTACAGTGAAAGTTCATAAAGGGATAATACAATAGGGATGTATCTCAATGCATTGCTCTTCATGTGAAATGTATATGACAATTAAAATTTTAGTATATGAAGAGGTGTTGAGTTAGTTGATGTATTCTTCAATAACAAATGACTACATCGTATTGGTTGCACTTGCCATAAATAATGCATATTAATTTCTCCATCATCTAGTATGTAAACGAAGCTGACTAAGTGAGTGAAGAATTGCTTTAATTCTGACAACCATTGTGCACTTTGCCTCTATTGTAGTTAGGCAGTGTTGAAGGAGGAGGAGCTGGAGCACGCTCGCAGTCTGAAAGCACGGGAAATTGCTTAGTGGGAGTCAGGCCATCAACCTCTGAAGCTGCCTGTACCAGGCAAAAGCAGCCTGAGGGCCCAGCCAGCATCAGCTGCATTACATTTTATGAACTTGAAGAACTGGAAAAAATGAGCAACAATTTATGATGGAAATCACTAATCAGATGAAAGGTATGTGCATGGAGGTATCCATCAGTATCTGATATCTGCCTGAGTTATAAGGCTCACATTTCTGGTTTTGTGTGAGACAAGACTGTATAAAGCAACAGAAAACAGCCCTTGTTTTGTGTTAAATGAGACTAATGTTAATTGTTCTCAGGAACAAAAATTTTAATCAAAATTAAAACTATTTTTTCTTTTGGATTTAATGAAATATTACTAGCTGAAGGCACTTGGACATGATGACAGAGATATAAGTTGGCGGAAAGGCATGCGGCCAGGTTTAAAACCAAACCTAAATGCTCTGAAAGAACAATACAATATATTTTGCAAAAAGAAAGAAATGGAAATGAAATCTTTGCTTTACTGGGACAATGGATGTCAGTTAGCTGAGGCTAAATACTAAGCTGTGATTGATAGAGATTAACATTATTGAAACAAAATCTTCTGGGAAGTATTTCTTCACGTTCAACACACAAAAGCTATGGTATGGAGGGGCAAAGGCTACCAAATTCCAAAGTTAAGATTACATAAGCAATATAAACAGATATAATCTTTAGTGAAATAGAGGCAGTCATTAAAAGTCTCCCAACCAAAAAAAGCCCAGGGTCAGATGGTTTTAGGGCAATTTTTCAAAGAAGAGATACTACTACTCAAAATATTCCACAAAATAGAAAAAGAAACATTGCAACATTCATTTTACAAGGCCATAGTACCCTGATATCCAAAGCATGCAAAGACCTGAGAGAGAGAGAGAGAGAGAGAGAGAGAGAGAGAGAGAGAGAGACACACAGACACAGACACAGACACAGACACAGAGAAAAAATACAGACCAATTTCCCTTATGAACATAGGTGCAAAAGTGATTAGTAAAATAGTTGCAAACTGAATCTAAGAACACATAAGAAAGAATACCCATGATGATCAAGTATGATTCATCCTGAGATGTAGGGATGGCTCAATATATGGTTAAAAAAAATTTAAAGAAGTGTTCAACATCCTTAATCATCAAGAAAATATATATCAAAATCATTTTGATCTGTCAGAACGGCTACACGAGACAGCTCATGCTGGTGAGGATGTAGAGTAAGGGGACCACTTACGCACTGCTATGTGAGTGCAAACGTGTACAGCCACTGTGGAAATCAGGATGGAAACCTCTCAGGAAGGCAAGAATCAATCTACCTCAAGATCCAGTTATACTACTCTTGGGCATATACCCAAAGGACGCTTCATCTTGCAACAAAGACACTTACTCAAGCATGTTAAACTGCTTCTTTATTTATAACAGCCAGAAATTGGAAGCAACTTAAATATCCCTCAACAGAAGAATAAATAAAGAAATGTAGTACATTTGCACAATGGAGTATTACTCAGCTGTTAAAAAAAATATGAAATCCAGCTATACAAGTAAATGAAAAGGTCATTCTGAGTGAGATATCCCAGACCCAGAAAGACAAATATGGCATGTGTTTGCTTATATATGGATATTAATGACAACTAAGATACAATCCTTACAACCTCACAGAGTAGATGAGAGTAAGGGACTGAGCGTACAAGAAAGGGAAATAGAACAGATAGCTGTGGATGAATGAGGGAGCTGGAACAGGGAGATCAAGTGGGGAAGGGACGGAGAGAAGGGACCGAGGAAGTAAATATGGGTAGAGAAAGCTAAAATTAAGGGCCATTTGAAGGACAGTATAGAAACATGATACAGTAGAAGTTTCATAAATCTACACATATATGAAGTTGATCTAAATGAAATTACCACATGATGGAGAGGAGACAGATTCCCAATTTGCCATCTCTTGTCACCAAATAAAGCTTGGTGACAAGCTATCATCCCAGTACTGGGATTGGGTTACGTTTAACTGACTTATTGGACAGTGGCATCCCATGGGCATTCCCAAGATTACAGGTCGCTCTCCACAAACTGACAGCAAGACTCTAGTGGTAAAGACACCCATTCAACTCATTGAACAGGAAGAACTCAAGCTGGTGCCTCCACAGAGCCTTCAGCCCTACTAGGATCATTGGTACAGGAAGGAACTCTGCTGGCTACAAATGAGAAACACAAACACCAAGTAGCCACAAAGTCATTGGGCTACGATGGTGCCCTGCCTGAAAGATATGCTGCAGTGATGATGGCATAAAGCTTGTGGTAGCAACCAGTAACTGTTTTGACTTAAGGTCCACTCTGTGAGATGGAGCTCATACCGGACACTGATAGGGTGACCAAGAACTAGAGAGTAGATAGCTCAGGGACTTAGGGTAAAACTAAATAGTACTTTTTAAAAGTAGTGTTAACGTGTCTCTGCTATACTCAGATCAGTGTCTTGTTCACCTATCATCAGAGAAGTTTCAACCTGCAGCAGATGTCACAGAGAGCCACTGCCAGGCATTATGCAGAGCAAGAGTCTTGGAATACACAGTCCTAAATGGGATTACTCCATCAAACCCCTCCCCTCAGAGCTCAGGGAATCCTACAGAAGAGGAGGAAAGAGTATAAGACCCAGAGAGGATGTTAGACACCAAGAAAACAAGACTCTCTAAATCACCACTCATATAAACTCATAGAGACTGAAGCAGCACGCACAGGCCTGTGTGGGTCTGCCCCTGGTGTATATATTATGGCTTCCAGTTTAGGTTTTTATGGGACTCCTGAGTGTGCAGATGAGTGGGTTTGGATTCTTGTGTATTCTCTTGGGCTCTTCTCCTTACATTGGTTTTTCTTGTCCAACTTCTTGAGGGACCATGAAAAGGATAGCTGGGTTTCCAGTAGAGCACTGGCTAAAAATGTCTGGAGACCTTGCAAGGGATGGCATGCATTTCACCATGCTCCCAGACTCCAGGCTCCTGATACGCAGTCCAAGACCTCCATTGATCAGTGCCTTTCAGTCACGTAGGGCAATGCCCCTACAAGCTCCTCCACAGGTAGAGCACCCTGGCCTCTGACTACAGGCCTGGAGAGATTTCTATATTAATGAGATACCTGAAGGTCAAAGGGCATAGCCAATTAAGTATTCCTTCCCAGACCCTCCTCCCCCTCCCTCCCTATTTAACTCAGGTCTGCCTGGAGAATCAGGGGAGTACAGCCAGATTCATCCACTTTCCACCATGACAATAAACCTTTAAAACCATGGACTTCCTCGTGTCTTTGGGGCCCTGCCGTGGGGAATCATGGAGAAGGCCTTTAATTAATGAGCTGCCGCAGCTGCCTAATCTCCCACAAGAAGACTTCTCTACATTCCCTCTGTGGAGGCCGCCAGTTCAACAAAGCTAGCCTTGATCCAGCCAAGCAAGTGCTTTAACCAAGAGTCTCTACCCACGGGGCGCTGTTGGGGCTTCTCTCCCCCTCGCCTTCTCTCTTCCTCTTGGCTGCGGGTCGGTCCAGCCAGTATGCCTCCCATCTTGGTTCTTCTGCGGCTCCCAGCAGCATCTGGGGGCCCAAGAACAGAGACCAACGGCCTCTGGGTCAGCCGCGACGGCCTGGAGACCACCACTTAAAAGCCCTGCCCCCACAAGACTTCAGACTGAGAGCTCTCAACCCCCAGGTGGAGCCCCAGAGCATCTGCCCAGTGCCACATGGAGTGAACTCAGTCAAATTCCTGCCCTTCTGTTCCCCAGAGCTGCTGTTCCAGCCGACTGGGGCTGCAGACACTCAGGATCCACAACTCTGCCAACATTACCCATGCCCACACATGCGAGCTAACAGCCCCACTACTTCTATGTGATTGTTTTTTTTTATCATACTATATTTTATTTTGTTATATTGAATTGCTATCTCTTAGAATCCTGCTCTTTTCTAATGAGAGACAGAAAGGGAGTGAACCCAGATTGGAGAGGTGGTGTCAGGAACTAGGAGGAAAAGAGGGGAGGGAAACCATAACTAGAATATATCATGCGAGAAAAAAAATCTCTTTTCAATAGAAGGCAAAAAATAAAATCAAAAATAAAATGTGGAAAAATTTTAAGGACTGGAGAACATTTGTTGGACTATGTTTTACACTGTAGTATCATGTTGCCAAGTGTTAAAATTGTAATGATTTATCTTGGTTGACAACTTAACACATATGGGAGGAAGGAGTCTCCACTGAGGAATCTCCTTCATCCTGTGGCCTATTGGGATGTCTATGGGGCCATTTTCTTGATTATTAATTAATGTAGTAGGGTCCAACCTACTGTCAGTAGTACCAACCTTAAGCAGGTGGGTCTGGGATGTATAAAGAAGTTTCCCGAATATGAGCCTGGGATTAAGCCAGTAAACAGTGTTTTGTCACAGAATTTGTGTCAATTTCTCTCTAGAGATCCTGCCTTGGCTTTCCTCAATGATGGACTGATACAACCTGTAAGCTGAAATGAACCCTTTCCTCCTCTAGCTGGTTTCTGTCGGTGTTTTATCACAGCAATAAGAAACTAGGACAGCAACATCCAAAATGTATACAGCCCCCAAACAACAGAAGTTATGTAGAATGTGATCTTCAATTTAATATTCTACTACATTGTTTGGGAAATTACTAAATACATGTTCAAGAACTCATCTTGATTCTCCTGGGATTCTAAAGACAGAAGACGACAGAGGTAGAACCAGATAAGTTTTTGACATCATTCTTATTATTCCTGACAATTATGAGTTGTAATGTTCAGAGAGGAGGACATTTCCTATACCAGGTTGCTCTTAGATCACCAGTTTTCTAATACTGAGATTCAAAGGGATGTAGATTATCTCCCTGTTCCCAAATCTGTTAAAGTAATCAGACAAAGTGATCTAGGCTCTGTCTGAGCCACTAATGTATTTTATTACACATTTATAAATGAAAATATTTGAATATTAACAGAATGTTTCCTTTTTTATTTTGCTAGTTGTGATTTCTCAATTCTCTGTAGTTCTTATTTATGGGTAGAACAGTATCATAATACTTTAATATTATATACCTTGCATTAATAAAAATCCATCATTTAGTCTGAGCAGAGAGAGACAGAGAGAGATACAGAGATACAGAGAGAAAGAGAGAGAGACAGAGAGGGAGAGACAGAGCAGAGAGAGACAGAGCAGAGAGAGACAGAGAGAATTACCTCCCACAGGAACAGACTGATTTACATCAAACAATCTACATTTCCTGTGCTATCTTCACATAGCTTAATTAATCTTTCAGAATTGTTTCATTGACACTAAGTAGACCCAAGTAGGCATGGTAGTCACAGAAACAAAGGACAAGTGTCAGAAGCAAGCTGATTCTTCTTAATCGCCTTCAACCTCATTATCCCTTCAAGCCTCACTTCACCCTGATTTCGCAGTGTGTGGGTGTGCATTTGATATTCAGTGGAATTCAATTTTGGGAAATTAGTGGGACCAGAATCTTTTTTATCTGGAGTATGCCCTTTGTGCTATAACTGATGGATGGAAAATTATACCATACAATCATTATTAAGATCCACTCAGAAGTTTATTCAAGGAGTTCAGACTGTTCAAGTAACAAGACATACAACTCAAAGTGGTGGTAGAAACACTAGGAACTACTGTCCTCTGTGAGATACCAAGAGAAGGAAGATCCACTGGTGGATTTTTACTCTCTGCCTTCTATAAAATTATATTTCTCTTTATAATTACAAAGACAGCAAAAGCAATTTCCAAACATTATCTACAGACTCAACTAAGGCAGAGAAACAGATCAGTAGCTTCTCATCATTTTGGCCTCCTTGTATGAATGGGGAATTTCCCCAAAATGTAACAAGCAGGCTCCCCCAACAACCCACTGGGCAAGTTCAGGTCAGATGCCATGACTCATGCTAAAAGAAAAGTTGGGGAAAGAAGCTTGAGCTATTTCCTTCCTTCTAAAGAATCCTGTTTCTCTCTCAACAGTGAATACATTGTCAGGATGAGAGATGGATTCTGCACATGACGTAATGACGTAAGGTAAATTATATAAACCTTACAAAATGTATAAGTGTTACTCAGCACAGTACTCAGAACTGAAGACAAATAGTGATTTACTTTAGTATTGATTCTTTTGTTTTTATTTCATTAACCTCTAGAACCATCCCCCACACTTTGAAGACTATGAACATGAGAAAACTATGAATAACAGCATGAATTTTGAGAATTTTTCAATAATTTCCTGTAAAATTAATCATACGATAATCTCTCAACTTTGAATGTATCTATCCATAGTCCACTTTAGGATGCTGGAATCTGACACTGAAGTCACTGCCTTCCATCTCCTGCTGCTCCCTCTTGGCTTTGCAATGAGTGGGATGTGAGCCTGGAAGTGGGAGAAGGTGAGGGAACTGCTCCCTGTTTGCTTTCTGAGTCAGTTTTCCTAAGTAGTGTTCCTAACTGCATGGCTCTAAAACTAAGCTCTCATTCACCTTGCAATGGCATGTCACTCTGGTGGCACCACTTGCTCTCTTTTGTCATTTTCCCAGTCCTCTGAGGACACCTCAGTTTCCCTAGCTCATGCTGGCTGGTCAGTCATTTTCAGAGATCTGAGTTTCAGCATCATGGGTAATTTCTGTGGGCTCACAGGAACCAACACCAGCCACATAGTGAGCTTCTACTATAGGGACATAGTTCATTTGATTCTCTAGGTTTTATTCATTGCAACTATCTCGTTAGCCCAGTGATAAGGGCATCGGTTTCCTGATATTACTGTGTCTACTATACTGTCATCTAGAGTTGCAGTTTGCCTTTTCAGTTCTTCAGTTTCTAGTCGTCAGCTCTTCATCAATTTATTCTCTAAATAAACTAAATCCTTTCCTTCCTAGGAAGATACTTTTACCCCAGGAACTTTTATTTAATCCTTACAATGTCCATTGTGTGTGTGTGTTACTTGGATGGTGGGAACATGTGTGTATTCTGGCACAACTTTTTGTTGTTGTTGTTGCATTACTTTTACTTATTTATTTTTTATTGGATATTTTATTTATTTACATTTCAGATGTCATCCCCTTTCCACGTTTCCCCTCCCTAGAAAACCCCCATCCCATCCCCCCTCCTCCTTTTTGCTTTTATACCATTTTAATTACATGCATGTATTAAGGTCAAATCTAGGTTGAGGAACTAGCAATAAAATAGATACAAATAGTTAAGGAACAAGCAAGACAATAAACATAAATAGTTAAAGAATAAGCAAGGCAATAAACAAATTTCCATGAACCCTTCTGTGATCACTGCTTCTAAGGGCTTATCAGGATGACCAAAATATCTGAGCCTACTTCCCTGTCCTAACCCAAAGTCATTTTCATGTCTGAAGCCTACTTCTTTGTTTTAGCCTAAGATTTAGATTCCTGCCTGAAATTACTTCTTTGTTTTAGCCTGAGATTTAGATTCCTGCCTGAAATTACTTCTTCATTCTAGCCTAATGTCAGATTCCTGCCTGAAGCCCACTTCCTTGTCCTTGGCCAATGCCATATTCCTGCAAAGCAGCCCATTTCCTTGTCCTTGGCCCATGTCAGATTCTTGTCAAGCAGCCCCAAAGCTCTCTGCCTCTCCTCCTTTTTATTTCATAAACAAGATTGAGCCTGTCTTAGGTCATTCTGCCAAGAATGCCTTCCTTACCCATCATGGAATATGTATAATCAAAGCAATATATTTCTGTCTTAGGTTGGTAAGGCTTTGTGCAGAATCTTACTAGTCCTTGGCTTGCCAGCCTGTTAACTTAGTAACTCTGTCTGGGAGTCCATTTTCAGATTCAAGTCAAGTACTTCGGCTGCCAACATGTTGATGATGTTAAAGACAAGCTTTAACATGATGGGCAGGAATAGAAGTATTCCCAGGACAAAAAGGGTTAGCATGATGAAGCTATATATGCCATTCTTGAGTCTTGACCAAAATAGAAATACTGACCTCAGGCCATGGGTAATTTTTATCAGCAGAATCTTTCGAGTCAAGACTCAGCAAAGCAGCATTCTTTTCATTCATAAGCTCACTATGCAAAATTAAAACATACAGAGAGGTGTTAAAATTATCTGGCACACCTTTATATGGGTATGTGGAAGCCCGAGGTCAATATCAGGTGTGTTCCCCTTAGTGTTTGAGGCTGGGTGTTCTAGTTGCTGAAAACAACTAGTGGAGGAAAGAATTTATTTCATCATATACTTCCAGGCAACAGTGGAAAGTCAAGGCAGGACCCTGCTCAGTAGAGCACCACTCTTTACATTCATAAGCTCACTATGCAAAGTTAAAACATACAGAGAGGTGTTAAAATTATCTGGCACACCTTTATATGGGCACAGATTTATATAGAGGTAGGGATTGAAGCAGATACCACAGAGGGATGCTACTTATTCGTTTGCTTTCTCTGGCTTGCTCAGTTACATTTCATACATAGTCCAGATCCACTTGCCTAGGGCTAGAAATGCCCACAGTATGTTGGGCCAACCTACATCAATTAGTGATTAAGAAAATGCCTCATAGACATGGTTGAGGGTCTATCCAATGGACACAATGCCAGTGATATATTTCAAAGAGAAATAACATCAGGAAGTCTTAAAGAGCTGTCTTAAACATTCAAAGCTAAAGTAAATTCCAAATTTACTTACAGACTCTTATAACTGCTATCGAAGAGGGAGAAAGCAGAAGTGGTAACGTTATAGTCATAGAAACAGTAACATATACAGAGAAAGAAGATGGAGGCTGTGACATATGTTATGTAAGTGGGATAATTATACCTGTAACATATTTCCCCCAAGTTTGACAAGCTGTTTTCTGCTTCTGTGCTCACAGCAGCCAGCCTGTGTGGTCTGCAGGAAAGTGAGATGATAGAGGGTGTCCTCTCTGCCACATGCCCCTCACTACTGCCACCACTGCAGCTCCTTTCCTAGAGCCATCACGTATGTGCCTGCTGAGCTTGTTTCCAAAATGTCATCATGCTCTGCTTCCTTCTGTCCACGAGTGCCACATCCCTTCTCTCTTTTGAGCCAGTTCTCTGGCATTTCTCAATTTTAAAGACATCACTTCAGATTACCTAGAGTCTCAAATGTCCCATTTTCATAGCTATCTATAGCTCTATAGTTGATAATAAGCGATTTCAAAGATGCCAATCATTTCTCTCAAGTCTAAATTTGCTTTGCCTTCTACCTGTGAAACATTCGGGGAAAGGGTTTTAATTTTAATTTTCTTTAGTTTCAGAGATCTTTTGATAGTTTGTTTCAAGGATGTTTGGCTTGAGTGTAGTAGTCTAGAATCTAAACCAGAATTCTGTGAATGGGTAAAATAATACTTTTGAAACACAGGATCAACAGCAATCAGCTTAACTTTTCAGCCTAGAATAGAGGTCTTGGGCTTTTGTTTCACTACTCCAAGTGAGGCTTATCTGGAGCATCCCTGACTAGATCCATTGTTTCCTTAATTGGTGTAATTCCAGTATGTAGAAAATTCCGGTGCTAAGAACATCATTCTCATTCATTGAGGGACACCAGGGTTTCTTATGCCAGCTACCTGTTGGCATTACTAGACTGAAGCACACTTTCTGGGATAAACCAAAAGAACAGTAGCCATGTAAACAGGTGAAGGCAACTTGAAAGAAGAAACAAAACTGTGGAGTTCACACTACACAGATAATCAATGAAATGACACTAGGGAACAGGGGAGAGATTTCATTCATGGAGACAATGGAATATTGCTTTGTTTCCTACGAAAGGAATAGGCCAGGTATCTCATGACATACTGAGAGAAGATCTGTGGAAACCAGGCTCCCACTTTTGTGGAATTAGGTGATAGATATTAAGCACAAAGTAATGTACAATTTCAGGTACGTGTAGGTTCATGAATACAATAACACATAGTATTGAACTGAGGTAGCTTGGAAAGGATGTAGAAAGCATAGTTTTAGCACAATGGAAGGTCACTCTAGAGACAGAACTTTTTAGTGGGAACCAGGAAGCAGAATGTAATCCATGATCAAATGTGACAGAACAGAGAAAACAAATTCAAGATGGAAATTAGCTTAGTTCTTCCTAGGACCAGAACAAGAGGCAATGGGTGCAAACACAGAAAGGAGAGTGCCAGTCAAGTGCCCTGAAAATAGGGTGTGGGGAGGACCCTCAATATGGAAGATACTCTGGGATACTCTAGGAATATTTGACTTTCTTTTTCTGTCTTTCCCCCCCGCCCCCAGAGTCACTGTGTAGCCCAGGCTAGCCTAGAGCTCACTGTGTAGCACACACTCACCTTAAACTCATTATGTTCTTGTTTCTGTCTGGGAGGTGTTAGGACTGCAGGCTTCCCTCACCACACCCAGAGAGTTCTCAAGTGCCAATGTGGCCTAATCATAAGAATAACTAGACTGATTTATTACTGACACCCTAACTCCATGGGGAAGTGAGAGGATGCTAGGTAATGGAAGTGTGTTTACCCAGTTAGGTTCGGCAGTGGTACTGGAGTTAAATGGTAACCTGAATCAAGGAGTAGTAATGATGAGGACAAATGGTCAAATTCATGTTGTTGCCTGGCAACATTCAGACTGGCAAGATTCAGTTGGATGACCAGGCAGTAATAAGTCCAGGACGAAGACTAGGATTTTAGGAGACAGCTGTTGAATGGCAGTGTCACCAAGGTGACACAAGCCTGATGGGCATGGCCAGAATCCTGGGTTAGTCAGAGAAGGAGGATTTCTGCACGTGCCAGCTTGAGACAGTCAGAATACCAAGAGAAGAGATGTGTGAGTGTGGAAAGTGGCACACTTTGTCACTGGAAGTTCGTTCTTGCAAGGCACACAAGGAGAGCTTCCTTCAAAATAAGATTATATTTAAAGTGAGATCACACTTATTAAAAAAAAACAGGGATGTTGGCACACATCTGTGCTTATTTATTTTTATGTGTATGAGTGTTTTGTCTTCACACAGGCAAATGCACCATGTGTTTGCACTGTTCCACAGAGGCCAGAAGAGGGCATCTGATCCTCTAGAACTGGGGTTACAGACAGTAACCCAGTTGGGTAAAAGACTCAGTGGATGGTAGGAACTGAACCCGGGCTCTTTGTGAGAGCAGCAAGTGCTCATTTCTGAGTCATCTATCCAGTACTGAAATCACTGTCTTCTAACAGCATACAAGAGACTATCATTCAAACCTGCACCTGTGATGTAACATTCCACGAGGGATGAAGACGAATAGTAAGAACTAGCAGTGAAGAAGAGCAGAGGAATGGATGGCACCAGAGGTGTGGCTCTTAGTTTGTCAGAGTCCTTCAAAAAACAGCTGCCCCACTCCCCAGAGTACTCTGCACCCCTGAACACTATACACCCCAACACTCTACACCACTGAACACTCCGCACACACCCGTAACTCCTCACACCCATACCACTAAGCACCCTCCAGAGGCCTCTCCAGGCCCTGCTGTAACTACATTCACACCCCACATTTTTGTCTCACCCAGAGCCCAATGAACTAGGAAAGGTTGAGTCAAGCTGAGGCAAATGCAGCTTCTGCCTTAAAGCCTGCACTGGAGATCAAGTGGTATTTGTGTCTATGTAGAGGAAGGCTTAGGCAGCTTTTTATGGTAGCATGTTAACACAGAAAGAAGATGTTGACTATATCACTTTCTGAGCATGAAAAATGGGAACACTGTAAAAGAGGAAGCATGTGAGAACCAAGTTCAGTGTGCAAGGGGTCCTGAGAGCTCCAGCTGCTTGCCTGAGTTTCTTCACACCCCTAAGTAAACTTCCAGGAAGCCCAGCACCCTGCCCTGTATATTCTGTTACTTTTGCTAAGATGAAGAGTTAGGTCATATGGAACAATTTCTTTAAGGATTATTCTGTATTGGAAAATAAGTAAGGTGTTCTGTCACTAGAAAAGCATGAGAAAAGGACTTCCATTGGAGACACGGGTATCTCTCCTGTTTCCATCCCATGTAACACAGAACATGTGACACTGCACCAGAAAGAGTTATATGTGTGGTACCAACAGCAGGTGGCAGAGGTAGAAACAGGAAAGCATACATAGCTGGCTGGTAATCTACAAATACCCTGCTTGGGAGGCTGACAGAAGCTCTCTCTCCTACAACAGCTATGCACATCCCCCAACCTCCAGCATACCTTGATTTTAAGCTTTGGGTTGATGTAACATGCAGAGCATACAAAATGTACTGAATGTCCATAAGCTGGGCATATGATCAGCTTTTATTTGTCCAGATTTACAACGTTTAGTAAAGAATCAATTTAATGCTCTGCTCCGCTGCTCTTTTGAATGCTGCTCTGATTTGTACAGTTTCTCAGCCTTCTTCACTACCATGTCAGGGTGAAATGTTACGGCTGATTTAGAAAAGGAAATTAAGGCTTAAGGGAATTAAGTATATGCCCAAGCTCATGTACAAAGAAGCCAAACTCAGCTCTGACTCCCAAAGTGCATTTAACTGATGGCTGATCTGAGCAAAGTGATATATCTCAGCAAAAATCTGAAAGATTAAAAATAAGTCTTTAATATACACTTATCATTGCTGTTATTGAACTCTGACCTCCTCAAACACAATTAGTAATTACAAAAGACAATTCTAGTCATACACTTAAGAACAAGTATTGGAGGCAAATAGAAGCATGTTTTAAAAACTTTGTAATAAATGCTTCTAATCACTGAGCCATATCAGCATCTTTGATCTTATTTTTTGAAAGACAGAGTCTCTCAGTGAACCTGAAACTCACTGTTGCTTCTAGAGTGGCTGGCCCACTAGTTACCAGGACCAGCATATTTCTCCCCAGTGTTGGGCTGGAGGCACCGCCTTGGTTTTAACATTCTTCCTGGGTACTTGAACTCTTCTCTGGGTTACATGGGAAAAATTCTTACCCACAGAGCCACTTCCCAGCCCACACTTGTGTTTCCTGTGTGTGAAATGAGTGGAACATGTGTTCGTTTCTTTGGGTGATTTCTTAAGATAACAAACTGAAGAACAGTATATTTGACTGTGGGAAGATTGTATAGATTTTTTTTGGTTTTGGTTTTGGTTTTGGTTTTGTTTAAGACACAGTTTCTCTCTGTATCCCTGGATGTCCTGGAACTCTCTCTGTAGACCAAGATAGCCTTAAACTCAAGAGATCTGCCTGTATCTGCCTCCCAAGTGCTGGAATCAAAGGCATGTGATTTTTTTTAACTAATTCTGGTAAACATCCTCCTTTGGGACCTGTTCTGTATGATCAGAAAATAATTTGTTTTAGCTTTATACTCAGCAATGAATCATTAAGATGATTCCAGCCAGTGACTAGGGCTGGAGAGATGGTCCAGCAGCTAAGAGGGCTTACTGCTCTTCCAGAGGATCTGAGGTCAGCCCCCAGCACTCAGGTAGGGTAGCTCACAACCATCTATATCTTTGGCTCCAGGGACTCTGACACCCTCTTCTGGGCTCATGACACACACAGACACATATTTCTGTACATACATACATACATTCATAATACATATATACATACATGTGTACACATATATATGTACATATATATATGTACATATATATATATATGTATACACACACACACATATGTATGGGGAAAATAGAAACCAGAGACTATATTGGAAAATTTTAGCCAGCATAATTGAAATTTTTTTCAACTAGGCAACAATTACCTGACCTTCAAACCAAACTGTGAAATCTACATATTCGTAAATGTGTATTTGCTTCTGTAATTAATTTATAAAGTTGTACACCAATATAAAATTTCATCTTATATTTTTCCTCAAAAGCAAAACTATCAGGTTCATTCTTCTATAAGTCCATTGTTTTATTTTAAAAGGAAAAGCAACAATCTCTATGTTCTAGGGCCCATATTTATCTTATTAGACCTTCTTCCATTTCCAATCAAATTGCATAAAACAATAAAACCAATAGAGAAATACACTGAAAAAAATGAAGTAAGGAAATGCTAGAGAACAAATAAGAACAGTAGATCCTAATATGAACTCATGAAAGAATGTGAACAGCTCAGCAGACCCACAGAGTGGCACATCCTCCAGATGTGAGTGGCTAGTCTGTTACGTGCATTAACTAAGCATAGTTTCTTGCGACACCTCATTCACACACCTGTGCTTGGCTTACATTGACATCACACAGCTGCCGGCTTGAACAATGCCTGTAACCGACAGACATGACCAATAGATAAACCCTCATCGGCATCCTGTCCTTACTCACAGCAACGGCCTCCAGAATCTGCTTCACCGCATCCGCCGCGTCGCGCTCACTGTAGTACCCCTTCTCCACAATCCTAAAAAAACATAAACACAGTGCTTCTCAGACACATACTTTTAGTTGAATGGATACTAAAGGAAGTTAATTAGATCAACGTCAGAGAAGATACTTCTGAATAATTGCAACAGCTTTTCCAACACCAGGGAAGGATTCCAGAAACAGCCATTCGAGAATCTCAGCTTTGCTAAGAAAATGAAAAACATTCATTTTCCCTGGGCTTAACCTAGTCATTCGCCTTTCACATTTTAACTTTAAATTGTAAATTATATTAAGCATATACCAAAGTAGATTTTATATTATATATACCCCAATTACTAATTTATGGGTAACCTTTATCTTAATCTGAAGACTTACTGTCTTTTATGTTTTATTATTTTAAAACAAATAGGATATACTCAAATGATAATAAATCTTTTTAAAAAATCATAGCATAATCACAGTATCATACTTGTAAAGTACATCAAATCTTTAATATTATCAAATATACCCCATTACAATTTTCCAAGTTCATTAACATGTTAAATTTCTATTTATTAGAATTCATTTTAAATGAAATGTATGAAATTTGGGTAGTTATTTTGCAGAAAGTAGCTTCATTTTCTTTTTGTTTCTTTTACACGTCACAGCAAAAACTATACATTCTCAAAGTAGCTGATGTTAATAACTGAATTTAAAGCCTATAAAATGTTTCAAAATTGGGAGATAGAGGAGGAGGAAATGTACAATAGAATTGTTGTGATAAAAGTAAAAGAACATAAGAAAAGTTCTTAAAGATTATAGTTATTCAGCTATTAAAAAGATACATTTCAATTTTAATTATTTTATTTTCAACCTATTAAAAATGATAAAACACAAACTCATAATCTTTTAAAAGGATGAGGAGAGAATCTCCTAATATGCATCATTGCTTTATTATTTTAGACACTTAAAATGTACTTTATTTTTCCTAATTACATACGTTGCTCATAAGCACCCCTCAAATCCTAGATTGTACCTGTGAGGTGTTTACTATTTGCTTCTTAAAAATCATTCTTATGAATACTACCTTACAACATGATACATGCTCTCCAATTCATGACAAAGTTAGGTGATTTGGTCGACTTACAAAAACTTCTATTGAAATAATTTATTTTAAATATATATTTATTTATTTAGTGTGTTGGAGTATGTGGGGGGCAGTGACATGACACCCCTGTGGAAGTCAGAGGACAACTTACAGGGACTGAACTCAGCTGGTCAGACTTGACAGCAAGACCCTATATCTCCTGAGGTATCTCGATGGTCCTGAAATAATTTCTTCGACTATTGTTTGTTTTTTTGAACATTTAAAATTTAAGGATGAGGCTAAAGAGATGGCTCAGAGGTTAAGAACACTGACTGCTCTAACAGACATCCTGAGCTCAATTCCCAACAACTACATGGTGACTCATAACATCTATAATAAGATCTGGTGCCATCTTCTTGCATGCAGGCATACATGCAGCCAGAACACCACAAATAAGAACACCATTATAAATAAGTAAGTCATAGACCTCAACATAAAACTGCATATACTAAATCCAATAGAAGAGAAATTGAGGAATAACCTTGAACACATTTGGTACAGGAGACAACTTCCTGAACATAACTCCCATAGCTCAGACACTAAGATCAACAATTAATAAATGGGACCTCATGAAACTATAAAGTTTCTGTAAGGCAAAGAACACTGTCAATAGGAAAAAATACCTACAGAAGGGAAAGTATCTTCACCAACTCTACACACATCTAACAGAGGGCTAATACCCAAAATATATTTTAAAAATTCCAGAAATTAGATACCAAACAACTCAAATAACCCAATTTTTGAAAAGGGGGTACAGGGCTAAACAGAGGATTCTCAACAGAGGAATTTCGAATGGCTGAGAAGCACTTAAAGAAATATTCAACATCCTCGGTCATCAGGGAAATGGAAATCAAAATGACTTTGAGATTCTATCTTGCATCCATCAGAATGGCTAAGATCAAAAACTCAAGAGACAGACATGCTAGCAAGGATGTGGAGCAAGGGAACAGTCCTTCATTGCTGGTGGGAAGGCAGACTTGGACAAACACTCTGGAAATCAATTTAGCTGTTTCTCAGAAAATTGGGACTAGTTCTACCTCAAGACCCAGATATACCACTCTTCGGCATATATCCAAAAGATGCTGTATATGGATGAAACTAGAAAATATCCTGAGTGAGGTAACCCAGATCCAAAAG
Organism: Grammomys surdaster; assembly: GCF_004785775.1. Lineage (NCBI taxonomy): Eukaryota > Metazoa > Chordata > Mammalia > Rodentia > Muridae > Grammomys > Grammomys surdaster. Next base: position 4,068,288 of record NW_021604593.1, read on the forward strand.
GACATGCATGGTATGTACTCACTTATAAGTGGATACTAGCCATAAAGAACAAGATAACCATCCTACATCCATAGACCCAAAGAAGTCAAATAACAAGAAGGGCTCAAGGAAGGATGTTTGAATCTTACTCAGAAGGGGAAATAAAATAGACATCAGAGGTAGATGGAGGGAGGGAACTGGGTGAGAGAAGGGACAGTCGGGGGAGGGGGATCAAGTATAGGGAGAGCCAGGGAAAAAGAACAGAAATCAGAGATGGGGATGAGATGGGGTTGGGGGAGGGGATCTCTAGGATGTGCCAAAGACCTGGGACGCTGGGAAGAGTCTATGGAGTGACTCTAGCTGAGACTTCTATCAGTGGAAGATATGGAGCCTGAAGTGGCCACTTCCTGCAGCCAGGCAGGACTACCAGTGGAATAATGACAGCAACCCACTCATAAAACCTTCAAGCCAAAATGTGTCCTGCCTACAAAATGTACAGGGACAAAGATGGTGCAAAGAAGGAGGGAATGGCCAACCAATGACTGGCCCAATTTGAGGCCCATCCAATGGGCAAGAACCAACCCCTGACACTCTTAAAGATACTCTGTTATGCTAGTAGACAGGAACCTAGTGAAACTGTCCTCTGAGAAGTGCCACCCAGCAGCCAATGGAAAGAGATGCAAAGAGCCACAGCCAAACATTAGATAGAGCTGGGAAAGTCTTGTGGAAGAGTTGAGGGAAGGACTGAGAGACTCAGAAAGAACAGGGACTGCACAGGAAGACAAACAGAGTCAGCTAACCTGGGCCCTTGGGGCTCTAGGGTCTGAACCACCAACCAAAGAACATACATGAGCTGGACCTAGGCTCCCCACATACGTAGCAGATGTGCAGCTTGGTCTTCATGTGGGTCCCTCAACAACTGGAGTGAAGGGGCTGTCCTTGACTATGTTGGCTGCCTGTGGATCCAGTTACCCTGATGAAGCTACCTTATCTGGCCTCAGTAGGAGAGAACATGCCTAGTCCTTCAGTGACTTGATGTACCCGAGTGAAGTGATACAGAGTGTGAGGGGAAGATGTTTAAAGGGGGATGGGAAGGAGGGGAGCTACGATCAGGATATAAAGGGAATGAATGAATGAATGAATGAATGAATGAATACAATTTACAGAAGTCTGAGAGAAGAGAAGGGTTTTCCGTGACAGAGAAGGCTCAGAACTTTCACTACCACATTACCACCTCTCTCCGCTTTGTGCTTTCTGTAGAGTTTGTGATCTAACCATCACAAAGGTGACAAGTGGCTTCCTTATACACTCTACCTGCAATCTCAGGTTTTCTATAGTTATGTTAGAAGAAGAGAATTGTTATAAACATGATGAAGAATGACAACTGACAATTAGCTTTCTTTGAAACCTTTCAATCTTACCCCAAGATGGCAAAATAATCTACTTCATGACCTCCATTTATTTTTTTGATTTTCCTCATGCCCATTTACTCAGAGAACTTTATCATAACCATTTTATGGCACTCCTCCAGGGTTAAGAGAACAACTATGCACTGTTATTTCCAATTGTGTATCAAATACTTAGTCCTTACAGGTCTCAGTACACTTGGAAACACAATAATCTACCAGTTAGAATTTCCTTATTGTACTTTGGTGTAAGTCTCAAGCTGTGACCTAATGAAGTTTTTATGTATGTTTGAGTATAATATAGGGGTAAGTGCCTGGTATGAATTGAATCTTTATATGCTCTAAAACTTTATATGTTAACCCCTAATTGTTTACAGATCTGTTTAAGAAATCAGCTGTTGGGAGGTGGAGTCTTTGGTGGATAATTGGATCACAAGGGTGAGGCCTTAATAAATAAGATTAGTGTTCTTACAGAGAAAATGTTACCCTTTGCACCACATAGAAACAGCATGCAAGCATCTTCAAGAATCCAGAAATCAGCCCTTAACCAGAAGCTGATCTACTGACATCTTAATATTGTACTTCCTAGACTCAGAATTTTAAGAAATGTATTCCTATTGAATATAAGCCACCTAGTCTAAGGAACTTTGTTTTAGCAATATTTATGAACTAGTGTAGTATCTGGGATTCAGAACAAATACTTGTCAGGAAGTTCAGGAACTGCTTGGATGGAGAAATGACATATTAGTAAAATAACTCATCTAACATTCTGACAGATGCATTTATTCATTTAATAAATATTAGGGAGTGACTATGATGTGTGGGGTTCTCAGGAGTGAATGAGACATGCTTTTGCATGGATGAGCTCTTTCCTTATATAAGTAGACAGAGCAATCAATAGTCTAAGTAACTGCTGTGATGCAGGCACTGGGGGCTAGCTAGGGAAGTCTGAGAAAGGTAGGAATCTAGGTTAGAAATCTTGTGAGAATAGAGATGTCTCAGATCAGACTTGAAAAGTGAACCTAAGTTTCCTAGATGTCAAAAAGGGAGGGAATAGGGCTGAGAGTGGATAAGGAGTGTGGGATAAATAGAAATAGGAAGTTTGTTTGCCCAGTAATAGCTCTGATGAGTAACTGAAGCTTTTATACGTTGGATAGTAACGTAAGATAAATATGACAGAAGATCCACATTTCGATGTTATTGCTGGTCCTGTAAGCATGTACACAGGCATGAGCAAACCTTTTCCCTTCCACAGCCATCACTCTTCTACACACTACTCTTGACTCTCCTGTGCATATTTCCACATGACTATGTCATCTGCTAGAGGACCTCATCACTTCTGAGTAGATTTTGATGTCATGCTCATGGATTTACAAATTTCTATTGAAGGTTTTTTTTTATTGTAAATTAAAAATGGAAACAAGGCTACAGAAGAAATAGAAAATGATAATGGGTAGCAATAGTCAACAATACACCTTCCTGTCTAACATGAGCCAGGAGCTTTTTGGAAGTAAAGAGGATTAGGGTTGATTTGGTCCATGTGAGATTACAGATGGTAAAGGAATTATCGTAGCTCTATATACTCACACATAATAAATATGATACATTATGCCAGAGCTTATATGATGGAGTGACTTATCAGTTCTCTAATGGCGAGCAGAAGCATCTCTTGAGCAGGCATACACAGCAAAACCACAAAGTTTTGCTATGTCTTCTACCTCACCTCAACCTTAAACCACACGGTTGATCTTGGTCCCTATGACCCTTCCTCTGATTCTCATCTAGAATCCTCCAGCTAAAAGTAATTTTGTTCTCAGACAATGTTAAATCTTTGTCACAGGGTTATGTTTTTGGGCTTCAGACTTTTCATTATAAATATTTTTATAGGTTGAGCTGACTGCCCAGAAAACTTGAGACTGACTAGTTAAGGTCAACAGCACTGAACTCTTTATGACAAATATGGGTTAATAACAGAACTCTGATGATAAGTGAAGATATTAATGACTAAGCAAAAGCAGATGAAGGTGACGTGTGAACACAGCCACTGTGGGGCTTGAATCACTCACAGAGCTTGGCAGCAAGCACTGCTCATAGAAGTCTATCAGTAATCATTCACAGCATCATGACTAATTGCCAAATGAATGGATGTCAGAACAATTTCAGACTGAGGCCATCTGGACAATCCCTTGGCAGGTGTTCTTATCACCATGAGCAAATGCACTGGACTGGAAGTGCTGCCCATCCCAGCCACTCAGCCCTAGCCTGGAGATCTTATCAGTGCTTCCTGAAAGAAGCCCGGTAAACAGGAGGGTTCTTTCTTCAAATGATGTAGACCATTTTAGATATGACTTATTTTAAACAATATCAAAGTGATCCAAATTCAGCAAAATAGAAACCTTGCTTCATGAAGTGACATGCATTCCATTATACAAGTTAGCTGACATCTTATTAAAAATGGCCCTGAAATTGAATGTGACTGGGAAGTCAAGGGTTTATAGTGCTATACAAAATATACTAGTGACTTTGATTTTTCAGAAGTAACGACAGTATTCAATCACTGTGAGGGTAGTAAAGTTTTAGAAAAAAAAAAGGAAATAATTTTGCCCCTGCTTTTTGTCTCTCATGTTCTATAAAGCATTTAGAAAGTGGTTAAGATGCTACCAGAATTTTTATGATCATTTTCAAAGGTCCAAGCCATATGACCTGGTCTACATGACACAACTCCATACCACTCCATTATTAGCTAGACTAGAAGTTTCAGAGCTAAAACAAAATGTCTGCCAGTATCTTCATGGCAATCTATCCCTAAACTACACTTCCTATAGGATGAGAGAGTGGAAAAATAGCACAGGGCAGCTTCCCTAGGCCCTTTGCTACAATATCCTCAGCCCCTAACAGCATTTCTTCCTAAAGTACTGAGCTTTTAACTTCCACTGTCTGCTGCTCTGCTCCATACTGGCCTCTTCTACCTAGCTGATCTATTTTCTTTCTTATCTTTTTCTTTTAATTGCAGGATAAGAAAATAGGAGCACCAAGTATTTCTCTCTGAGGATCTGGCATAATGCATGACTCTGGTGCATTTGATCCTCTCGGAATAATTGCCACAAATTGAATTGAGCACATCTCCAGCCAGGCAGTTAGCAGAGGCACGGCAGATGATAGAGCTCAAATCATGTCCTGAGGCCTCAGACTTCCTGGCATACAGATTAGCAGCCCTACAGCCCTAAGCACCAATCATGGCTCTTTCTCAAATGACTGGGCTATCAGGTAGCTGTAGGTTCATGGGGAAAAGACACTGGGTTGATGACAATGTGTGCCAGTGGATTGAATGTCGTAAGATAAAAGCCCCAAATAACATGAGCTTCGGGAATCAAATCTCAGTGAATAACAGCATGCCACTGTGCTGTGACACATAAAATTCTATTAAAGTGAATATTCCTGTGTCTCAGCATAAATGTGTTTTTCCTTTATAGGCTTCATTTGCTGCTCTTGCACATTCTGTTGATGGCATCTTCATTCATAAGCTTTCTTCAAGAACCGGAGTGTGTTAAATTCATATATTAAAAAAGCAATTTCAAAGCTACCACTAGCACCTGTCACAGGGAGCTCTGGAGGGGAGCAGGCTGTGGATCCATGTGGGCACTGTCTAGGGAGTCACACTGTAGGAGAAAGAGAGGAGCAAACCAAAGCACAGGCTTGGGGGTGGGCCCAAGGGATTTCTGGTCCAATTCTTTCATACTAGAGATGAAAAGTCTGACACAGAGACTCTCTATAAATTGCTGGAGAGCACATTGTTCATTCAACCATTCATTTGACAAATATCTCACCACTGTTTGCTTTCTGCCTCGCTCAACATTTGAAATGGAGACTAAGAAACATACTACCCGCCCCACCTCCTGTCAGTACTCTGTGCTTTTGGGTATCATTCCACTTGGGAAGGTCCTTGTCTCCATTCTCCTGATCATTTCTAGTTCCACATATAAGGTTCCTAGTTTAACTTCAAACATTTTTATACTGTGGCTTTCTTTATTGGTTTGAGTATGATTTTTGTTGGGAAGATGCTGACAACATTAAACATATCCGAGTCCAAATCAGTTTTCCTTTTTCCCAGACTTGGGTTCCTTGGGCATGGTGGCAATGAGGGTCACCATGAGAGAAATAACGCAGGTAATGAGGCCAGCATGGTGGGGAGACGCAGGGTTGTAAGTAGATATGTTGGACATATTTGAAAACATATTTATTTGAACTAAAAATGTTGAGTAGCTTTTGGGCTTCCCTGGTTAAAGTTTTGCTTCAGAATGAAGAAGAGAACAGATTAATGGAAGGGAGTTCTTTGCTATGGAAAAGGAAATGTTAAGGCTGCAGGAGCAGAAGCAGTAAATAAAAATGGGCAGAGGGATGTGTTTGAGAACTGCTAAAAGAAAGAAGGAGAAGGAAGGAGGAGAAATCAGTGCTGATTAACTTCCTAGTTAGCCAGTTCACAGAGGATGGAGACTGAGGGAGACAAGACTTACAACCGATGAGTTCATCTGAGCGCTGGTGGAGAAGCAGTGGGTCCCCCAGTCAACACGCCCAGCCCACCATTAATTTGTTTTTCCTCTCCAGTGATAAGCTGGTCACCAGGGTAGCTAACCTAGAGGGATGTTTAAGGGAAAGATGGAACCTGAAGGAAAAAGGAAAAGAACTCTGGAAAGAGATTAAGAAGGAAACACCTGGGGCTGGAGATACAGCTCAGCCCTTAAGAGCACTAGCTGGTTTTCTTAAGTTCCCATGTCTAATTGCCACATGGTGGCTCATACGCATCTACAAGGACTTCTGATGCCCTCTTCTGGCATGCAGGTATACATGCAGATAGAGTACTCATATACATAAAATAAATAAATAAATCTTGAGAGAGAAAGAGGGGGGGAGAGAGAGAGGGAGAGGGGGAGGGAAAGAGAGGCAGGGCGAGTGGGAAGGGGAGGGGGAGGGGGAGGGGGAGGGAGAGGGAGAGAGACAGAGAGAGAGAGAGAGAGAGAGAGAACTGAAAAGGCAGAGATGAGCCCAAAGAAATAGGTGACATCAAGTCCTTTTTGGAATACAGGAAAGAAAGCCACTGACTCAGGTCTACAACTAAGCATTCTGCCTTAGTGGGCACTCAGCCCTCCACAGACACTTCTGGCCTCTTCCATCACTTTGTACATCACCATTTCTCTCTCCAAGTGCTCGTCTCCATCAGACATTGTTAGGAGAAAAATACCACAGCTCCAATAGCACTAGAAAAGCAGTCTGTGAAGTTAGAAATATCCAAATTGATTATAATTCAACCTGTCCCCTTTCCTTACCCCCTCTCCCTGCCCAAACAAGCCCCTGCTCTGCTGTGTCAGGAAACATCCAGCCCTCCTGGAAATCCCACATAATGGAAATTATATACTACAAAGTCTTCTGTGTTTGCTTTGCAGAGTATCTGAGGTTCATCTGTGTTTTGGACAGTTTCTATTGACTGGATGGTATTTAGTTGTAAATTTTGCTTGTTCAGTCAACAGCCAGTGACAACTGCTTTATTTCTCCTCTTTTAACATGCCGTGTTTTGTGTGCAGGCGTTCACTAGGATCTGCTGTACTGCCCCCAAGAAAGAAGAGCAAAGAGAAACCTGCTACACTTCTTGATACCTATGACCTTTTCTATGCCATGAGAACAAAAATTCCTTTCTTTCTCTAATCCAGGAGGCTCAGTCTGTTTACCAGCATCTGTGAAAAAGAAAAACAAACAAACAAACAAAAAAAAACACTTTCTAAGTAAGGTAGATCTGAATCTTTTGGAGCAGGAATTCCTTTAACTTATTCTTTCCCAAAGATGTCTAGTGTCACACGCCGTTGACTTCTGCATCATTTGCCATTCTTTCTACTTCTGAGGAAAGGTGCTTAACAAGTTTCTTAGACACCTGATAACATCACCATGGCTTTCTCTGGAATGTTCTTCTGAACTCATGTTCCCTTTCCCAAGAATCTTACCTGCTCTGTGTAGGTTCCATTCCATTAGAAAATTAGTATGTTTCCCAAGCCTTCATCTTAAAATAATAAACAAGTCTCCCATCTGTCTTCCAACTACTTCACCTCTATCATTTCCTTTCTATCCAAGTTCCTATGAAAAGCACACTATACATCTGCTGAGAATCAGAGTAAACATTTGCTTCACATATAGCCATGAAAGCACATAATGAGATGTATTTGAAATATCAATATCTAAAACAACTGTATGGATATTAATTCTCAGATTAACCTAATGCTTTAGTAGGACAATTTGATACTTAGTTATAATTGTCAACTTGATGGAATCCAGAATCTCCTGGGAGACAGACCTCTGGCCATATTTGTGTGGGATTATATTGATTGCATTAACTATATACCTTTGCTGGTACCATTTTCCGACAGAGCTCCTGGAATGGAGAACACAGAGGACTGAGCAGCAGCACCTCTGAATTACCCTTTGCCTCTTGACTGCACACACAATGTGATTGGCTCCTTCAGGCTCTTGACTTCCTACCATGACACATGCTAGCTTTGAACTGAGAAGCAGAATAAGCCCCCTTCTCCCTTAAGTTGTTTTGGTACTCTGTCATAGTGACAGAAAAAGAGATGGAGACAGAAATAATGTTATACAACTAGTTTGGGGTTTTATTTTGAAGTAAGACTATCAACAATAGCTTACGCAAAAGAAGCATGACATAATAGAATAATCACAGGCTTTGTAAAACCCCAGGCTTGAATTGAGTCTTGTTATTAGACTTCTAAGCTAAGTGACTGAATGGAAGCTGATAAGCTTCTCGGATCCCCAGTTATTTGGTCTCTAAAACGTGTATAACAAGACCTATGTAGTGTCTGTGTTGCTTGCAGTGCGATCATTCTAGTAAAGTGCCTTGCAGATTCGGGGATCCCAGGATGTAGAAGACATGGTTCTCATGGTGACTGACTATCCGGTTTAGAAATTAAAATATCATAGAGCTTCACTTCAGAGAAGTGACTAATGACTAATTTTAGAATAACAATCTTCATTAGTCCAGACTTTTCCTGAATTTGGTTACTTCTGTTATCAACCATGACACCAACCCAAGGAAACAGAGCAATAAGTATTTCTGGAGGTTTTGGTAATGACAGTTTCCTGAAAATTCAGTTAGCTTTAACAATATCAGTTAAAATCCTAGGAGTATCAAAGCAGTTGGTTATCTAGTCTTAATCATGTAATTGATAATAACTCACAGGCTAAGTGCATGGTTCTGAAATACAGTTACCTTTTTTCCTTGTTTATAGACTGTTTGTGACCTACTAAAAGAACATTTTAAGTTGCAGAAAGTACAGAAAAACAAATTTATAGAGTCACAGACATAAAATTCAAGCATCAGTTTCCAACATACTAATATTTTCTTTAGTTCACAGTCCTGGGGGAAAAAGAAGAAAAACAAGCAAACAAACAAACAAAAACAAAAAACAAAGAGAAGAGAAAAGAAAAGGCCCCACAAAGCCAGAAGAGTGAATGGGCTAGACACAGCTTTACACAACACTAGCTCACACAACTTGGATTCTCCACAGGTAAAATCAACAGCAGTTCCTTCTCTTGGATAGGATGTGAGACTGAATATCTTAAAGAAGACTGTAAGATATCACATGGAAAAAGGATTCCTCTACTGAATTCAAGACCGTTTATGTTACCAATTAAGGAGAGATGGCTCAGCCATTAAATGTTAGGCTCACAACCAAAAAGAAATATATTTCCTAACTCAAAATTTCCATATCTACATAGCAAAGGAACTCCTTTTCATCCTGGAAGTTGATATATATATATATTCCATTGTGTAATTGTACCACATTTTTTTATTCATTCCTCTGTTGAAGGACATCTGGGTTCTTTCCAGCTTCTGGCTATTATAAATAAGGCTGCTATGAACACAGTGGAGCATATGTCCTTGTTATATGTTACAGCATCTTCTGGGTATATGCCCAGGAGTGGTATAGCTGGGTCCTCAGGTAATGCTGTGTCCAATTTTCTGAGGAACCAGCAGATTGATTACCAAAGTGGTTGCACCATCTTGTAATCCCACCAACAATGGAGGAGTGTTTCTCTTTCTCCACATCCTCACCAGCATCTACTATCACCTGAGTTTACATGGCTATTAAAAACAATGAATTCGAGAACTTCTTAGATAAATGGATTGAACTAGAAGTTATCATCCTGAGTGAGGTAACCTAATCACAAAAGAACACACATGGTATTCACTCACTGATTATTGGATATTAGCCCAGAAGCTTGAAATGCCCAAGATTCAACTCACAGACCACATGAAGCTCATGAAGAAGGAAGACCAAGTGGGGGGACTTCGGTCCTTCTTAGGAGTAACAAAATACTCAAGGGAGCAAATATGGAGACAAAGTGTGGGACAGAAACTGAAGGAGCGGCCATCTGGAAACCATTCCACCTGGGTATCCATCCCATGTGCAGTCACCAAAGGTAGATGCTGATGTGGAAGTCAGGAAGCGCATGCTGACAAGAGCCTGATATAGATGTCTCCTTAGAGGTCTCCCAGAGTTTGACATATTCAGAGAAGGATGCTCAACCATTGAACTGATCAAGGGGTTCCCAATGGAGGAGTTAGAGTGAAGATTGTAGGAGCTGAAAGGGTTTGTGGCCCCATGAGGAGAGCAACAATACCAACCAACCAGAGCCCCCAGGGTCTAAACCACCAGCCTGGGAGCACATAGGGAGGGACCCATGGCTCTAGCTGTATATGTAAGGGAGGAGGGCCCTGTTGAGCATAGGTGGGAGAGGAGATCCTTGGTCCCATGAAGGCTAGACGCCGAGTGTGGGGGAATTCAAGGGTGGGGAGGTGGGAGTGGGGTCACATCCTCATAGAAGCAGGAGGAGGTGGGATGGGATGGGGGTTCCTGGGCGGGGGGGGGAGAATGAGGTAAAGGGATAACATCTGAACTATAAATAAAATATCCAATAGAAAAATACAAAAAAAAAAAAAGGAAAAAAAAGGAAAGAAAAACACACTGGTATTGGTAAAAGAACTTTTGAACCACATAGGAATGTCTGTTCAGCAATGGTGATTAGGTACACTCCTAGCAAGAAAATGAAACACACTAAATAAAATTAACCTAGCTAACTATTGCTGGCTACAAGAGGACACAGACCCAAGAGGAGAACCTTATAGAACCTTCTACTGCCATTTTCCTAATCCAATATACTTTCTAACTCTAAATACTGATCCTAATATATACGGATCCTAACTATATACAGATAAGTAGAGTTCTTTTTGGAGCAGCTGAAGACAATTACAGAGATCCACAGCTAGTCAAAATGGACAGAATAAATGACCTCAGGAGACACATATACAGAAGAGAGGTGACAGGATCACAAGAACCAGAGGAATGGGATGCTTGCTATAAGGTAGAGTCTTCTAGATGTGATAGGGAGGGTGTCGCTATGGAGTGTCAACAATATGGCTGCCTAAAACAAGTAAGCATAATGGTAACACCAATCAACATGCCAATATGGTTGGGAAAAATTTCATAAGATCTCACCCATAGATGAAGAACTACAGGCTGAGAGATGAAGAAACAGTTTTACCTAGAGATGAGCCTTCTGATAGGTTATCCAATCTCAAGCAGTCAGGCTTTAAACATGTCTACATAGTGAAGGAAATCAGCCTTGTGTGTGAGCCAATAACATGAGCAAAGTACACACGGGAACACTCAATCAATTTAGTAGGGAGTGTGCATGTGTGTGTGTGTGTGTGTGTGTGTGTGTGCAAAAACTACAAAGAAAAAGACGCCATGGATTTAAGAGGCAGTCAGTGAGGTGGAGAGAGTAGTAACGAGGAGTGCTGGAAATCTTATAAATGGAGCATTCACATACAAAATGCTAAAAAGTTAAAAATAAATTAAAAGCATTTAAAATTCTGTTTGAAGACACCAGAGATCAAAAAGGAAGACTTCATTCAATGGAGGGACCCATGGCTCCAGCTGCATATGTAGCAGAGAACGGCCTTATCTGGCATCACTGGGAGGGCAGGCCCTTGGTCCTGTGGAGGCTCGATGCCCTAGTGTAGGGGGATGGTAGAGGGGTGAGGTGGGAGTGGGTGGGTAGAAAGAGCACCCTCATAGAGGCAAAGGGGAGGGGATATGGGTCGAGGGTTTACAGAGAGAAAACCAGGAAGGGAGACAACATTTGAAATGTAAATAAATGAAATAACAAAAAAAATGAAAGAAAGAAAGGAAGGAAGGAAGGAAGGAAGGAAGGAAGGAAGGAAGGAAGGAAGGAAGGAAGGAAAGGAAAGGAAAGGAAGAGAGAAAGAAAAAAAGACTTAATTCCAAAGCCAAAGTCTCAGAAGGAAACAAGCCCATCAGAACTGGCCTGCCCTCAAGTGCATTTATTCTTCCTCTGGTGCTGAAGAAACAGCTGACAGACTGAGAAGCTGCCCAGAGCTGAGGGACAGAATTCAGCATGTAAGGGGTGTCAAGGAGGAGACATTTTGCTAAAACCACCTGGCTGAATGTGTAGACCTTCTAAGGATCTATGGACCTTTGTAAAACCAGAAGGGCCTTTGAGGGCCTACCCTTTAACCAGCCTGGTGCCTCTTCACATTAAACTGTTTTGTTTTTATGTTAGAAGTTAAAGAAAAAAATCTGTTGTCTTCGAGGAGTCAACATTCAAAGCTTCATGCTCTACAATCTCTATGTATATATAGTGTTTGGCATTGGTGAGCAAAACCTTATAAAAAATATAAGCCAGGACAACAAAATAAGGAATTCAGATATTGGAGTTATAAGACAAAATTGGGAGGAGGCAGGCAGGAGGCACCTTTAAGGCTAATCCTTAGAAGCCCAAGGATACTGCTGGATTGGCTGGAGATAAAATACAATTATTTCTGGAGAAAAAAAGAAAAAAGAAAAGAAAACTTTTCTGAAAGCTCCAAGTTTGCTCAGTTAGAAAGTTTACTGAGAAGGATGTTAAGGTTTTAAGAGTTGTAATAAGATTGAGAAGAAGTGAACTCTTCTTCTTTTTTACCCACAATATCAGAATTAAGCAGACTTTTATATAAAATGTATGGACATGACTTTTCTAAGATAGAAAAGGCACTGATTTTATTTCAAAATCCTAAATTATTTATTCTGTGTGTTTTTTTTTATTTAAATTCAACAAGAAATACAGATTCTACCTGGCTTTGACTGCTTCATTTTTTTTCATAAGCATCACAGAACAGATCTTTTTCTAATAAAATACAAGCGCTTTGACTCTAACACACTAACGTGATTATCCCTCCATCAGCGGCTCTCAGCTTGTTCATTAGTTACTGTTCGAGCTACCACTAGACTAGGAATAAATTCTCATCATTGCAATTTAACAAATTAGAACTTTATCTAAATGCACAAAAAGAAGCAATACTAGGAATTTTTTTAATCTCTCAGGGAAAAGAAAAGCAATAGCCTGACTAATAAAGGAAAATTCATTTCAACTAGATAAAATTTAAGAATAACTGTGAGTTAAACAGTATAGTGGAGAGGTCTAGTCACCTCAACCATGCCAAGAATGTGAACAATATTCGGGGGGCAGGGGATCTATATTTTAAAGTCACTGAGGTTTGCACCATGGTGAGTACTTTACTTGTTCTCTGTCAGTCTTTTATGAAACAGAAATACTTCATTCATTTCTACAAATTAAGTTTATTAATTGCATTTCTGTTCTTATGTTTTTTCTCTAGAGCTAAAATAAATTTCATCCCAAATTCTCTCATAGATGCCTTGTAAGAAGGGAAGAAGAGACTCTTGATTGCAATTAATTCAAGTGGAGAGAGGTGGTAGGGAAATCATTAAGAGCCGCCGGTAAGTGGTAGCTTCCACGTGGGATTCTTATCTGCAACCATTTATAATTAAAGAACGTGAGATTTCTATCTAATAGAGCATAATTAGCAGAGAAATATGCAAGGTCTCCTTAGAGAGCATTCATGCCTCCACAGCCAGTAGGATCTTACCATAAATATTATTGTACCTAGACAAAGACTATAATCATAAAAATATTCATTTACAGTGGTGTTATTAAAGGAGCCATTATAAATAAATACTGGTGATACTCCAGAGAAATCGTGTCTAAGCACATGGGAACAGGATGACTTTAGAGTGCGTAGTCCATCCTTATAGTGGGTTTGGTGTACCTAAGACTTCTCAGTAGCACCGAACAGCTTCAAATTTGTTCCAAAACTCAGGGGAGTTAAGTACATTTCTCTAGATTAGCTTACCCTTGAGTGGTAGAGTCAGGATTCAGAACTGTGAACTTTGAGACTTAACTACAAACAATTGCTACCAGAAGGTTACTCATGCATGTCTATCTCCTTATGCGTTATTCTTAAAGTCAGACTTTACAGCTTTCAAGTCTACTTGTTTGTCTTGGTTGTTGGGGGCTGCTGCAAAGGGGTTGATGGAAGCCTTATAGCATACATAATATACAACAGACATTTATTTTTCATAATTCTAGATAATTAGGAAGTGCACGACTAGGACACCAGCAGATTGTTTCTGAGGGATGACTTTATCAGAGACAAAGGCCTTTCATGGGTGCCTTCACCAAGAGGAAGGAGTGAGCACCCACTTTGGGCTTCTTTCCCAAGGCCAATAATTCTATCTATACAGGCTTCCTGACAACCTGTTTCCCTCACAGAGGAACCACCTCTATACCGTTATTTTGAGAGTTAAGGTTTCAATACATTACATATTCATTCAATAACACTGCAGGAGTCTGGAAGTAGTGTCCTCTTTCAACATTCAAAGGCAATCCCCTTGGGACACCTTTCTTCTCAAGTCCATTTACTGTTATAGTTGTTCGTTTATTCAGGAAAGACTCACAGAGCTTTTGACAAGATCTGGGCACTCAATCTTGTGATTTCCCCGAATCCAGTTACTTATCTCTACTTCATTCTTTTACCAAAACCCTTCCACCAGCTTCTTACCACCTCTACTATATAGCTATCTGGTATTGCTAGCCTCACTTTCATTCTTTGTTGTCCTAATGAACATAGCCAAGAATCCCCCACAGCCTGCCCATCCATAATTTTCCTGAGTAGGCAGGAAGGAGAGACAACTATGGAGGCCTAAAGTTGGCTTGACTCATAGTTCTTCCAGATTTGGGGGCATCCTCTCCTTTCCCATTCTCAAACATCTTTGAGAGATAAGCTAGGAGCAAACACCTCAAAAGGCAACAGTGGACCAAAGCAAGACACATTTTCCTCTGCAATGTGAAACTTTTTACATAGACACCTGTCCTTGGAGAGAATAGGTTATAGATAATTATTTGAAAAATATTGATTTTTATGAGTTTTTGGATCATGACAGAGAACACAACTTTAACTGTTTTCTCACAAAAATAATCTCATAAAATGCTACTATTTAATTAAAATTAAAATATGTGATTTTATAAAATCCCACTTTTTGAACATAAATGCTTGCGAAGGTAAATTGATATAGTGCTTTTCTTTTTTAATTACTTATTTATCTTACCAATTACAAACTACCTCTCTTCAACATTCCTCTCAAGATTTATTTTAAGAAAAATATCAATTCACATAATCCTTCTATTATGAAAAATCTTAGGAAATTTTCCTTTCCATGATTCTTCTGGTGATACAGAGCAAATATTTCTATTGCTTTGCCCTCCAGTTCTAACTTACCTGTCAAACAGTTCTCCTCCCGTGACCAGCTCCAGGACCAGGCTGATTTCTGTGGGAGTTTCGAATATTTCCTTGAGTTTTATCTGGGAGAAAGATGTACATTAAGAAAGAACATCAACGCCGGGCGGTGGTGGCGCACGCCTTTAATCCCAGCACTTGGGAGGCAGAGACAGGCGGATTTCTGAGTTCGAGAGTTCGAGGCTAGTCTGGTCTACAGAGTGAGTTCCAGGATAGCCAGGGCTACTCAGAGAAACCCTGTCTCGAAAAACCAAAAAAAAAAAAAAAAAAAAAAAAAAGAAAGAACATCAACAATGGCTCATCTCCATCTTCCTTGAAAACATCTAAAATTATGGATAAACAATAGTCTGCATTACCAATGGCTGGGTTAGCTCAGGGAAAGCCCCTTGTTCTAGCACTAGCAGACAGCTGCCACTCTATTTCTCAGTTGCTGATTTTGTCAGAAAGTTCACTTGTTTCAAAAGTCCTGCTAAATTTTGACGTTTTTCATTTTGAAATGAATCTCTTAATAACACTTCCTAAATTCTACTCAAATGTTGCAATTTTTCCCTCTCTCTCTCTCCTTTCCTTCCTCTCTCCTTTCCTCTCTTCCTTCTTCCTTTCTTTTCACTAGAATCAAATACAAGACCTAACAAAATTGTTAGGAAGCACCAGGGCTGCTAGAGATGAACAATGCTTTATCTTGGAAACAATGGGTTTGGAATTAGTTTGTGAGGAAGCCCTGGGATGGGGGTGGGGGTGGGGATAAAGTCTGTATATAAAAGCAGGCTTCAGCAGGTACAGTCTCTTGCTTATGAAGGGTTCTTGGACAGAGTGGTGGTAGAGAATTGACTGACCACACCAGGTTTCTGTCACACTTAGATAATCCAACCAAATGTAGACATCTCCCCAGAAATTGGAGAATCCAGAAGCCAGCACCGATCTACAGGTGAGGGGTGTTCCACAGTGGCTTCCTCAGAAGGAGAACATGGAGAAGTGATGGTGGGAACTGAGTATGACTTACTTGAGAACTGCTTACTCAAAGTGTCCTCATACTTCACTGCACACAGAACTCTGCTTTAGCTCTGAGAAGCTGGGCACCTGGCCCCACACTGTGGATGACAGCAGTCTAAGCCACTTGTGACAACCCTGCTCTCTGATCAACAAGCCTTGATGTAGTTGGGAAGCATTTTTAGTTAGCTCTGGCCAGCAAAGTTTCAAGAGAACTCTGCTGCAGTCCTTTCTGAGAATCTTTTCTCATTTGACTCTGCTGACGAGGCCCTTCCAATTTCTTCCATGAATATCAACCTGGGTATTTAGGGAAATGTGCAGCTAGCACTATGGGTCCATGAAGACAAGGTGCAGGGTGAGAAGCCAAGGCACCAAGGATGGAGAAATCACCAGTACAAGGACTGTGTGGAGCCTGGGTCCTGGGGGGCAATCCAAGATTGATGAGTCAGTGCTACAGTCCATCTTCCTATTTATTACAAGAAAAATATTTGCTGCTGTGTAGCTAAGTGCACCTTTAATGCATATATCAAGTTGTGTGCACTTTGCTTTGAGCATTGCACACACCCTGCACATAAATAGGTTTCTTTTTTAAAAAAGAAAATAAGTAGATGGTTTAATTTATAAAATCAAGATGCTGCTGCGAAAGTGATTTTGTTCTTTTTCACTTCGTTGATTCCATAAAGCTTTTCACTCATTTTTTCTCAGAGGCGTCCTGACAGGAGAGCTTCTGAAACCTGGTTAGTTCTCCCATTCACGCAAATCATGTATTTGCATCTTTGCATTATTTCTGAAGCGGCCCCTCTCCCAAAGGCTGAAATGACTTTGGAAGGCAATGCCTTTTGCTTCAATGGCCTTTTCGGCAACAGCATATTAAAAAGTTAGGCAAACAAAAGAGGGAGAAAGCCAGTGTTTCATTAGAATAAAACAAATCTCTCCATTTTTTCCTTCCTTTTATGCATGAACAGAGACGTGGTATGTACTGCTAGTCCATCTATTCTTAAACTGATTGAATGTGCTGAGGTAAGGCTTGAGTTAGGCCTTGCTGCCCCGTGGAGAGGAAGGACTCTTCTTCCTCATCAACACTGACAGTGGAGAACAGTGAGCGTATCCCGGAGCTTTGGGAATGCTATGAAACAGTAAGCTAACAGCCACTTACGATGTTCGGGTGTGAGAGACGCAGGAGAACTCCTATTTCAGTTCTCACGATCTTCTTGTCCACCTAGAAGGTAAAATGAGACAAACAGAAAGAAGAGGCTTGAGCTTAGAAAACTGTGACTGTGCTGGACATCAGAAATAGCGTTAGCCAGCTGGATAAATGAAGCAACTGGAAAGGCGTGCTGTATCTCTGTCTCTGTCTGTCAGTCTGTCAGAGAGAGAGAGAGAGAGAGAGAGAGAGAGAGAGAGAGAGAGAGAGAAACAAATTCAAACACAAACATACATAGTCTTATTATATAGCTCAGGGTGTTTGGAACTCTTGATCCTCCATCATCAGCCTCCCTGGGGCTGGGACTAAAGGTATTTGTCAGAAAACACCCATACCCACTGAGCTATCTTGCTGTCTTTGATACTCTTCCTTCACACTTAAAACAAGGCTATTCACTGACAGCTTAAGAATTCAATGCAGGTGCCTTACAGAATACCTCAGATATGAAGCAGTTACCTACTCTGCAATATTTCACAAGCTACGTGTAAATTTACTTTTCTTATTTGTGGACAAGATATCATGGATATGTATGAGCAATGGTATAGAGCAATAGCTAAGCCACTTCACATCTGATGGTGGGCTCTTTTCTGGTCTTCGTCCTCCCTCTCTTCTCAGATAGAATCTCTACCTCTCTTCTTCAAAGACAAAGTAGATCCAGTAATTGGTGGAGACCACAATTTATAAGATATTTTACATGGTGTCTGCCCCCTTTCCTATCGAAAATCATCATAACTACCATTATCACTAGCATACAAGTTCAGCCTGTCGCTCACTTGTAGAGGTCTCGCCCAACCTCACAGAACTGTCAATCACTTCGCCCACCTTCTTCACATAGATGTGCCACATAATTCAGCCTAACCCACATATACTGTCCAGTGGAAGGGTGATAGCATCATGGCTTTCTGCAAGAACCAAGCCATCCCACAGTGTCCTCCCCAGAGACTGCGCTTAAATAATCAAGAAAATATATTCCCCTTATATTTGCAATTATGAGAGCAAAAACGACAGACCCCATTGTCACCAATGCCCAATTTTTATACTGCATGTCAACCTAGGGAAAATTACTGAGGTACACAAAGAACTGTATTGTTATATAGGAATTCATTCATTCTTTGACCCTTATAATTATGTGAGCTACCAAATTTTCTTTCTTATTGTAATCTAGAACTAGATTCTATTAGTGGCAATTAAGAGGCCCTAGCAGGTTCATCACTTGACATTTTGGAGACAAAGTCCATTGAATTTCTCATCTGCAAAATAAAAGATGCTTCCCATCTGTATGCTCAGGAGTGACTCCTAGTCACAACAATGAGAGATGGGACTCTCTAAATGTCCTATATAAACAAAGTGTAGTCTGTGGTGCATGTTTGAAAGCCAGCTCCAGAGAGGCAGAGAAAATGAATTGTTGTGCTCCTCTACCTTCTAAGTTCTTATAAAAGGAAGAAAAAGTGGGCTTGAAGAGAAACACAATTCCATGTCAATATGGTTAACACATAACTCAAGACAAAAAGCAATGTCTTTTTGATACTTTTTTTTCTTCAATAAAAATATTGAGAATGATAAGTTCTTTGAAAACAGAGATATTCAAAGAAATTTTTACAAATGTTATATGTTAATTTCCTTGATTACAACATATAATATGCATATAATATATCTATAGCTTTTCCTACAAATACTTCTAGTTTTAGGAAACTATCTATAGTTTAGTTCCTAAACATATCTATAGTTTTTCCTAAAAATAATTTAGTCATACTCTATATAGTTCTTGATTAAAGAAATCAGTCACTATGTATAAATATTTAATTTTTATGATGAAATAAAATATTTATAAGGAAATGTTAAAGAACCCTCATCCATAACTGAAGACCATCATGCTAAGTGAAATAAGCCAACTTCACAAGAAAAACATCATACTATCTCTCAGCTACAGAATACACACGTGAGTGTGTGTGTGTGTGTATGCATGTGCACATAATATCAAAAAACATAAGAGGAAATATATTTGAGTCAAAGAAAGAGATCAAGGTGGAGCGAGGCAATGAAAGAGAAGATGAAAATAAGTAAAACTCAATGAATATATAATAAAATCCATTGTTTTCACACTAAGAAGAAAACTAAAACCATTTCCATATAATGTTGAAAAAGTTCAACATTATAAATAATAAAATATCATTAACTATATACTTAAAGTAAAGCTTCATAGCCATGAAACTGGTGGCCATTTATGAGATCATTTCATACACTTAGAGTGTTTTTACAAATCCATGCCCAAGAATATTAAACTACCATTCTAGTAACTTTTGTGTTTCTGTGATAAAATACTCTGACTAAAAGCAAGTTGGGGAGAAGAGGGTTTACTTGTGCCATGCTTCCAGGTGACAGTCTGTCATTAAAGGAAGTCAGGGAAAGAACTAAAGGAAAAACTGAGGAAGAAACCATGGAGGATCACTGTCTACAGGTTCACTCACTCAGCTTGCTCACTTCTACCGTCCAGATTCATCTGTCTAGGAATGGTGCTGCCCACAGTGGGTGGAGTCTCCTTATATCAATCATCAGTCAAGATAATCTCTTACAGACATAGCTACAGGCCAAACTTATTGAAGCAGTTCTTCAACTAAGGTTTATTCTTCCTAGGTGACTTGAATATGTGTCAAGTTAACAACAAAAACTAAGCAGAACAACTATTAAAATGAAAAAACAACAAAAAATGTATTCTGCTTGTGTTTGATGGATAGAATCTTTCAACTCAGAATATTTGTTAATGTATGTACGAACACCCCAGACAAAATGAATTATCAAATATAAATTCTGTCTAGAGAGAGGCAGGGAAGATATGATCTGTCTATCTTCATAACTGACAGCTAATACAGGCGATAACATGGAAGGACGGATTTACTATGAGCAGGGAAAAACAAGCTGGTTAAGAAACCCACTCAAGTAACTATATATCACACTGACAGGCTCTAGGGCTTTCCCTGTGAAAGAATAAGAAAAGACACATCTTAATACATCTGTCTAGTGTTCTGTGACTCAAAACACTAGGAAACTGCTTCAATAGTCTCCCTCAGAGACTAAAGTATAGCTGACTTGCCCAATTTAGACAAAAGAAATATAGAGCAAAGATTTTCCATTTGCAAGTAACTAACAGCCAGCTCAAGTTTACCTATGCCATAGTTGAAAATCTGGCACATAGAAAGTCAGAAGATCTGTCCACAGATAGCCAAATACAGAGCCTCAGACACAAACATTGCTCTGTTTTTGTGGCTCCATTTTTCTCTTCTTTTCAACTTGTAAAAAATATGGCAATAGAAACCCCAAATCTTTACTCTTCAGTGTCATATTTCAAGGAAGAGCCTTCCTCTCCATCTGTGTGATAATCTCAATGAATATGCTCACTTTTTTGTTTGTTGTCAATGCATAAATCTATATGTAAGAGACATGTGACTATGACAGGCCCACTCATGGGTAAGGAGCCCTCTCCTTCGATCAGCTTTGAAAGAACTAGAATGTCAGGTTGGGGAAGGACCTGAATCTCCTGAAACATCCTGAAAACAGGATGTTGGTGGACACCAAAGGTTGCTTTAATGGTTGTTTCATTTTTCTCTTTATTATTTGTTTGACTAAAATCATGAAATATTATTTTCTCTGATTTTTTTCCATGTCCCAGATTAAATAATAAATCACCAATTCTCATTAACTTATAGCAATATTAGTAATCAGTAGATTTAATACTCGAATTATGGTTGTTTAACAGTAATACACAGACTCTACAAGGTAGTAATTTAAGCTTCTTTTTCATGAAACTCTTGTAAATCTGTCAAGGACCAGCCTCAGTTCAGTATAGAGAGGGGTTCTGAGGAGGGGTGTCTGAGAGCAGTAAGAGAAACAACTCAAAGTCAAATCTTGGGTTACAACTGATGGCCTATGTTCTGCTCAAGACAGCTTTCTAGACAGCATTCTCTTGACACAGCTCTCTCTTAAGAAAGCTCTCTGTATAGCTCATCTCTTAAAGATTCAAAGCCCACCCTTTTATTTTACATGTCAATTCAATCATTATCCCAGGTGCCCTTTTGATTATCCCATGACCCCATCAGCACCCCATGACCCCAGCCCCTTGAGTTTTAGAAAGAGACAGCAAGCACATATTTTTAACATTGCAAATGAATTCAGAGATCTGCCTGCCTTTGTAAACGCACACAGTGTGGGATCTCATCCTGAGATTATTATTTAAGGGCCAGAGCCCAAACTAGCTCTGATCTAGGCTGATGTTGAACTCAGAAATCTGCCTATCTTTGTATCTTCCTGACAAGCTGGGTCATACATAGTGCAACTATCTCTATTCTTTTAGGTTTGTGAAGCCATTCATATAGTTCATATAACATCCTTATATTTGGCATAGTTGAAAAATTATATATTTTGAACTCATGTTTTCAGAGTTTTTTCCCACATCCATAGGGCCTGACCTAAAGGTCTCAGTGTTTACCATTTTGCTGAGACATAGAGACATCCTTGCCTCCTGGACTCCTGCTGTTTCTAATTACCATGGAGTCATTAATCTTGGTATTAACATTCCCCCATAACCTTGGCAGGGAGAACATTTCCCAGAGGAGGAACATGAAGTAATATACATATAATTTTATACAAACAAGCCTTATGCCATGCCATAGCAACCATCAGCACTCACAGAGATCCATGCCCTGCTGACGGTGTCCCAGGGTTGTGAACCTCGTCACACTGTCCCTTTCAAGGCTAAGCAGGACTGGACATGAATCCATACTGAAAAATGATGTGTGACAACTATGTCACTGATGAATAAATCTGACAAACTCACTTGTACCTGGAACTCTGCTTTCTTACTCTTCACCTGTAGTGTGTCATTTTGTCCAGTATTTTGATGTTTCTAGTGACATATGTTGAAGGAAAGAATGCAAGGTAGGGAAATAAGGATTAGCAAACACTAAAAGTAGGAGTTGAAGTTTGGGTAACCAGTCCCTAAAATACTGTGTTAGGAAGGAGGAAAATCCATAGCTCCCATTATATTCTCAAAACTTCATATCTCTCTCCATATAACCGAGAGTCAAGGGTCTCTAAGTTAACTCTTCATTATACGTGAAATGAGTATTTATCATCTAGGTTTTGTACGCTCAGCTTCATATTATACAATGTGAAACCTACAAAAGAGCAAGCAAAATAAGGCCTTTTCAGAGGAAGCTTCCAATTTACTTGGGGAGAAGAGGTATCTATATAGTGCCATCAGAAGATAGTAAAGGATGTGTTTTGTTTTAAAAGATCCATTGGAGGCTCATAAGATGGCTGGCTTTCTGTTAAGAGCTTTTGCAGAAAACTGAGGTTCTGTTCCCAGCACCTACATGATGGCTCATACCTGTGTGTAACTCCAGAATCAGGGAATCTAAAGCTACCTGTGACCATCATGGGCTTCAAGCATATATGTAAGTGCACATGCAATAAGGTAGATACTCATTAACACACCTAAAATCAAGTTAAAACTCAAATCTCCATTCTTCAGTGGAAGATAACTCCCTGGGTTGAAATATTGTTATTATTAAATATGGGTTTATTGTAAAAAGTTTTTTTTTCTTATTTGACATTTACAGCCGGGCAGTGGTGGTACACGCCTTTAATCCCAGCACTTGGGAGGCAGAGGCAGGCGGATTTCTGAGTTTGAGGACAGCGAGTTCCAGGACAGCCAGGGCTACACAGAGAAACCCTGTCTCCAAAAAACAACAACAAAAAAAAATTGAAAAAAAACAAAACAAAAAACCAGACATTTACAAAAATCATCCGATCATTAACAATGAATACAGAACATGTTGTTAAGTGTATACACTGTACACGGAGACAGTGTACTGTGGAATGTGGATGATGGCCGGTGAGTGATGTCAACCAGTGAGGTCATTGCAATAGAGACAAGAGGCTCCAGGAGGAAAAGGAAACTTCTTTAATTTAGGGGGAAATTATAAATTTCATGAAAAATTTCCAAAGTGCAAAAGCTACTCCACTTGTGTACAAAACGTCTATAAGAACACCGGATAGGGACAGATTTCCTCCATAGTGGCTCACTGAAAAACTACACAGCCTTTTGCAGAGCACTGGCATTGTGACCTTGGCAATGAAGAAGGTGCTGGAGCTGACTGACTGAAACCATGCACATAAAAGCATCACACACAGTGGTGGCGATAGCTGGCACTGTCACTCTGACTCCGATGACGCTCCATGTGTGAAACAGTTCTCAGAGAACCACAGGTGAAGGGTCCACCTTGGTGAAGTATTTACTTGAATTGTAAATGAGAGTAAATCTTCCCAATTGGGTTCTGCAGACAATGCTGAAGAAAACCCTGATGGATTATTATTAGTTTTAAACAGGGTCTTACAGATAATAAAAGAGTCACCACAGTGAGGCAAATGCACACAATCTTTTCACAGTGAGTCAAGTTTTGTAATATGATCACCTGAGTCTACGTATTTATGATGAATTCCATGCACAGTACAATTTTATTAGCCCAGTTGTAACTTAGATATATAGACTTGTACATTCTTGTTTATCTGTTAATTTAGAGTTTATGCTTTTATTACCCAAGGTCAGTAATAATTTCCTTACTAATACAAAATAAATATATTTATCATTATTTATATGATTCTTTTAAAAATTTTAGGACCTAAGTCTACTAAGTTAAGACTCATTTTCATCCATTATACATTTAGGACTTATGAAATACATGATCCTCGCTAATATTTTCTGTGTTTTTGGTCAATGTAAAATAAGCGCAGGTAACATAATTCCTTAAATTTTTATATTTTCATGTTTACCAAGAAATTTTCTAATACAAACATATATTCTAAATAAATATCTAACCATGCTATCTAGCACAGATTCCATATTATGATACCTTTTTAAAACTATGCATTAGATTATATTTATTCAGAAATACTCAAAACAGATAGCATTACAAAAAAAGACTTCTAGTTTGGTAATTTGTTTTTGAGTTCAAAATTAGTTTCTCTGTGAAATCTGTTTTGCAAATGGCATGCACTTTTACCATTTCCATGTCACAGTGCCAATTCAAAATGTTGTCTCAGGATCACAGAAGAGCTGTCTGGTGGGTAGCTGGAGTTTTCCCTTTCCTACTTTCATAGTCTAAATAATGTCAAATTTAATTCTTATGTTTAGTAAACCAAATGAAATCAGAGTAAATTGTAAAATGTGTGTACATGAAGTTGCCAAAGAGCGTCCCAGGACCTTCATCAAAAGAGACAGGTGTTCTTTGTCTGCAATGTCTCCATCAAGGGTAGCAACATTTCCACTCAGAACTAGGACTAGGGCTGGTGAGACAGCTCAGGACTGCACAATCATGGAGATCTAAGGTGGATCTCTAGGAGCCTTATAAAACATCAAGAATGGTGGCGCTCACCTGGCCCTTACTACTGAGGACGTAGACGCAGGTGGATCCCTGGAGCTCCCTGACCAACCATTCCAGCCAAATCCAGTACCCAACGAGCTTCAGTGAGAGAGCCAGTCTCAAAAATTAAGTGTGGAGAATAACCAAAAAGTAATATTCAATGCTGGCCTCTTACACATGTGAATGCACACACACACAAACACACATACCTACCTATGTGCACACATCCATCTGCACTGACAGACCCACAACATTAGGTTAAATTATATTTACAGAAAATGAAACTATGTATCTTGTTTCTCTGTATTCTCTGCCACCTTTGGTTCATTTTGGGTTTAAATAATTTTCAGAGAATGATGCAAAGCACCGAATTGTGCTTCTCAGAGGCAATGTCAAAACATGGAAAATATAAATTTCTAATTGAAACATAACAAATGACTTTAAGCTTTCGGAATGACTCCCTTCCACATAGGTTCTGCTTAATTTCCTGAGACTTGACAGGCCTCTCCTGACCCCTGTACACTTGAAAAGAGACTTGAGAAGTGGAATTTTGTTAAATTCCAGAGCAGTCCTAGTCTACAAGGATTTGAAAGGTAAGGACTGCTGTTTAGACATGCAAATATTAAACGTGGCACACATGCAATCAAATGAAGGATTTCTTACATAAAGCTAGTATCCCTAATACTTGCAGAATTCTAACTAAGGATGATTGTTTTATTCCTCAGTCTTCTTGTCTAAAGGTAAATCTGGACATGTTGTGACTGTCTTGCTTTTGGCATAGACCTTAGAAGTGATCTGTATTGCTTTCAGGAGGAAATACACCACAGGTCCTGGTCCTTGCTGCTTAAGGCTGTGGCTCCATCATCACCAGCATGTAACCTTTAACTTTCCCTTGTAGTCACTTCCTACCTCCCTGCACCTCATTCCTGTTTGGAAGACTATTCGCGCATGCATCCCTGCTTCAGCTACTGCCATGGTTGCTCTTAATAGCTTAGGCAACAATTTAATGATGTATCCAACAGTCAGGACTGCTTACCACTTACTCAATAGTTTCCCATTTCTTCTGCTGACCCTGCTTAGCAATGTACTCTCATGGTTACATCCCAAGCTATTACCATCCATTGGGCACTGCAAACGCCTCGAAATCCAGCAGTGCACACTGATTTCCACCTCTGACTTCTCTCTAACTTTAACTTGGAGTCCATGGTCTGTTAGTTCATGCATTGTTCTGTAAGACTCTGGCAAGCCTTAGTTTACCGGGGACCCCCTGAGTGAACCACACAGAGCCAGGAATCGATGCATAAAGCAAGAGAAAATTATTGTTCCAATGCATTGGGGTCATCCTACACCGAAGGTGAAGTGGCAACCCAGTGCAGCTCGACCAGTGAGCTTTTTATACAGTTTTCAGGGCAGCAGCCATTAGGCAATATGTGATTGGTAGAACAGTGTGACTTTTTAAACTGATTGGTCTTTAGGGGGTGGCAAGGACTTCCCTTGTCTGTAGGCGTCCCCACCCACAGGTCAGTTCCCCCCCACCCAGCCCCCATGTGGTCTGAGGAATGTTAATTAGCCTCTCCCTTCTGGAGAGGCAAGTGTTCCCTGACCTTTCCACAGTTCCTGAGCTGACCTCTTCAGTTCTACACACACTCTCAACCCTTCTGCTGTCTCTCATCCACTTGTAATTTCCAGACAAAATTCCTACATTAGTTAAGTTTCACTGTTATTCTACTTCTGTATCTGAACTATATCCATTGGGGGTAAATTTATAACACCAAGTTTAAAGGCCTTTGATGTTCTCATTCTACATAGATAAGTTTATACCCTGTCTCCTCCAACTCCTGATATATCTACCTGCCTTCATTCTCCTCTCCAATCATTGCAAATGCATAAATATCCAAGAATTATTTTACCATAATCATCATGTTTATCTCTTACTTCAGCAAATACTCTTTTAGCACCTGTTACATACAGACAATATTCTGGGCATGACAGTGTATCAGTGAATAAAACAGACTCTGGAGGGAAAAAAACCCTCTATGCGAGTAGAGGCAGAACTTGAGTAAATAAATGATAGGCCTTGTGCTGCTATGTTGTACATTGCAAGGAGTCAAAGTGAAGGAGATGGTAAAGGAAAGGCTGATAAGGTAACATTGACCCGAGCATGTGGGAGCAGCAGTGGAGCAGCATGCCCAGAGAAATAGAAACTGCCATTTATACAGATGCAAAAGACAGGAGAGAAGCAGCTTCAGATATACACAAACGAAGCCATGGCCCTTCATACTGAATTCACCCTCCATCCGTTTCTTCTACTCCAGTTTACTGATATGCTTTAGAGAAACCAAGATTTCCTCCTGGGCCCTTCCACATTGAACTTCATGCTAATTGCCCGCAACCATTTGTCTTCCACATCATTTGCTGTGAGTTTGGAGTCAACAGGAAGGAGGTGGTGGCTTAGAGGTGAGGTGGTGACATTCCATTGGACATGGTGGGGAAGGACAGGTAGCAGGTATAACCTGTCAGGGAATTCAATATCTGATTGACATTTCTGGTGTACAGTCAACTTTGCTGTGAGTGGAAGAAGACAGACTCTAAACAAGCATTTCACTTCATTATCTGCTTACTTTGGGTTGGAAATTCTGAGAGTTAGAGTCTTCTAATTATTCTATTACCAGTCACCACCTCTTCCTTTCAGACTTTTAGAAGAGAGGGGTAAAGGAGAAAAGCAGAGCCTTTGTATAGAGAACTGGAATTGAGTTTGGACAACACAGTAATGGCTCTGGAAGCTTAACTTAGAAAAAAGCATCCACAATTTGGAAAACAAAGCCTATGGCAGAGGTGGCCTAGGAAGGAGGCAATTCCTCCTCCTAGAGTGAGCCTCCCATAGGCTTCTATTCTTAGGTCTTGAGTACAGACATTTCTTCGAATATGCTTCAAAGGGGAGAGTCCTTTTACTGACAGCCAAGGACACAGGCTTAACATCCCTGGGGGAGACAGTAAGCTGAACAAAGTTTATACAAATGATTTGGGAGGATGCCAGAGTCCCACAGAAAACAGAGTTGGTACAGCAGAGGAGGAGATGGGAGGCATGCAACGGAGAAAGGCCTTCAAGTGTGGAGGGCTTTGGGGGCTGCTTCGCAGGAATCTGACATTGGCCAAGGACAAGGAAATGGGCTTGAGGCAGGAATCTGACCTTGGGCCCTGTCACGGGAGTAAGCACAGGCAGAATTCTAATTTTAGGCTAGAACAGGGAAGTAATTTCAGTCAGGAATTTAAATCTTAGGGTAGAACAAAGAAGCAGATTTCAGGCCTGAATATGACTGTGGGCTAGGATAGGGAAGTAGGCTCAGATTTTTGGTCATTCTGACAAGCCCTTAGAAACAGTGATCAAGGGAGTGATCACAGGACTTTGTTTATAGTCTTTCTTGTTCCTTAACTATTTGTATCTATTGTATTGCTAGTTCCTCAACCTAGAACTGACCTTAATACTTACATGTAATTAAAATGGTATAAAAGCAGATTGGGAAAAGATAAATCTGCCTCAGCCTCAGAACTGGCTGGGATCCTGCTACAGCGTTGTCTAATTGTCTTTTTCTTTTTAATCCTCACTCTTGCACTGGAGAACCTGTTGACTGACTGGGATGGCCTGGTCATTTAAGGATTTGTGTACGTCTGTCTCCTCTCTTTATATCTGTTCTCTCCCCAGAATTAAGACTGTACAGGGGTAATCCTGATCTAGTTTCTCTCATCTTTACAAAGATCTCCCCTCACAGCACACACTACCCAGTCCTGTTTGTGAAGCATGTGTTTGCTCCCCTCCATAGAAGCAATCTCCTGTATGTGCCCCTGAGTCTTCCTACCTGGGCTCTAGGCACTAACATTTCTCACTGTGTCTCCATTCATGTCTGACTTTTCCTTTAAAGGCTACAGCAGTTAATGTCTACAATAATGTCCTGCTTTGACTCTTAGCCTCTGCAGGTCCTCCTTCTACACAAAGCAGACAGAATGATTTCTTAAAATGTAAATCAGGTCATGCCATTCCCTGGTTTAAATGCCTTTGTTGATGTCCCACTGTGCTTAGACGAAATGAAACTCTGCCACACATATTAGAGCTCGCTCTTTGGGTCAATGTAGCTTCTTCCCTCCAGAGGATATGTAGCGCCTGGACCACGCTTGTTGCCTTTGTGCTCTGCCCTCCATCAGTCTTTTTCTTCATTCACTTCACTTAAGAGCATCTTTTCTCACCACTCCACAGGCATGGCTGTGGACACTTAGAATACTATCACTTGGGCAGCTGATGCAGGAGAGTCATGAGCTCAAGGTCATCATGGGATGTATTGCAGAATAAAATATAACACAAGATATATAACCTCAGACATATGCCATGAATTAGACCACCCAATTTATTTTAAAACACTTGTAAAAATGCACATTATCATCTAATTATTATTCCAGTCTATTTCTTCCTTCAATGAAGCATTAACTCTATGGCAACATCAAGGAATCTTTTTTTCCAGCATATTGGCAAACCTAGTTTTATTTACCAATGCCCAATACAATAAATTATTGAAAAGATGATTAAGGAATGGGAGCTGGTTAATAAATATAAAAGGGTAGCTTAGTCCTGGTTTAATATCAAGTCTTGGTAAAATGATATTAGGATTAATTAGTTCTCATCCTATCATTTTAGGTCTTAAGATGTATGTGCACACATGCATCTGTTCATATGTATGTGTATGTATGCTTGCATGTGTGTGCTCTTTTTTTTTTTCCAACAATGGAGTGGCGAATGACTGCCTCAGCCAAGGAAAAGCATCAAGATTCGCTAAACACCCACATAGAAACCCATGGTTTCTAACTATATAATACATGCCAACGTACTACAGCTTCTCAAGTTCTCCCGAGGTACGTGAATAAACAGTCTATGAAATACAATTTAGAGATATCAGGTGGATTCACTAATTTTTAAATCCACTGCAGCTTGTATTTAAATCCTACCTGTTTTTCTCCCCTATCATTATACACAGAGCTTTTTCCACTGTCAGAAAGGATACCTCTACAGTACTTCCTTCAAACACCACTCCTTGCTTTTATTTGCAATAGTTCATGATTTGTATCAAGTACAACAGCAGAGGTGAATAAAAGAATGATGAGACCTCCTGTGACCCAGAGCCTTGACATCTTCCCAAAAGAGATGCCAACACCAGCATGGTCAAGTCCTCTCCAAACAGAGAGTGATATCCCAGGATGAAAAGAGAGTCAATGCCGAAACACCCAAGTCCTCTTTCAGGGCTTAGATTATGAGAGGAGAAAGAAATCAAACATATACCATGTATTTTTAAGTGTAAGATATAAGAAATATGAAAAAGAGCTACAGTTGTAACATAAGTAGTTGTCAGTATGTTGTTTTATGTAATTTTAGCTTTTTTTTTAAAATGTCTTTTCTATATTTCAAACCAGAAAAAAATTATTTGTTACTTTGTCACTAAAAACATAATGGCCCAATATGACCAATGCCTAATCCAGATGTTATGTCCGTTCTTTACCAATTGAACTAACATAAGCCCTGTGGCAGGGACCACCTTTGGCTCTACTTAAATTGTCATTTAATTGTATCTGACAACTGGATAGGTTGGTTACTCTGAGTCCTCTCTCTGGTCACTTCATCTGTACAAGGATTACTTAAGTTTCTTTACATACAAACTGGACACATTGATCATAACCAGCATTATTGGTGTTACATGAATTAACAGTCTGTGCAGAAACTTCTCAGTCCATGGAGGCCCAGTGAATGCCGGTGCCTTCCCTAAGATGACATTTACAAAATTAACATTTTCTTGTGTTTTGTTTAACAATTTCAAACTCTGGCAGGAGAAGTTACTATAGAGTAAAAGAGAGCTTCATCAAATCCATAAGTTCAAGATAATGTCCCTGCCAAGCAGTGAAAAGAGGGAGCAACTCGTGTGTGTTTTCATTTAAATATATATTTTTCTCGACCTTTTCAGAAACTGGGACCAAAATAGCACTCCTCATTTTAATTTTAAGGAATATTTAAGGTCATTTCTTATGTTTAATCAGTACTATTAATCATTAGAGTCAACTTCAGTTGTCCTTAAATCAGCCATGCCCTATATATATTTGGGTTCTAATAGTTTCTTCTCAGTATCTTTAGTAATTTTACATGGCCAAGATCATACTTTGCAAAATGCCTTTAAAATTCTCAAGAGTATACAGAAACAGTGTGATTTAGCTTCTAGTTTGTGTTTCTTTCAGTCAATGGCTCAGGTACATGAATCTGAAATCACCTACAGTGAGGGCAAAATACCAGAGAAGCTTAGAGCTCCCAAGACAGTCCTTTGATCTGAGTGATTCTTAAAACCAAGTCATTGGGTATCCACTAGAAAACCAAGCCATTAATTATATTTAAAAAGCTCATGCCTTCATCACCTATTAAGTAATTGAAATAAAAATTCTGGAGTCATTAGCATTTTAAGACTCTTCAATTAGATCTTGGCAGTGCATCCTCTACCAAGAATATATTTAAACATAAAACACCTCGATGCTCTTAACGACTACCTTAGTTCCTTGTCCAACCACCTCTTCCTCCCCAAAAGTGCTTTTTCCAACATCCCGATGACTGTTCTTCAAACATGCTAAAAACAATCATTTGAAAACTTAAACAGCATAATCCTTAATTACAATCTAAACATTTGTCTTTATGTCCACAGATAATCTTCACTCCTCATCAATGTAACTTCTCAATGCAACAGATGAAGACCTACAGCCTAAACGCAGAGCTGTAAAGCCAACAGATACATCTACAAACACTACCACACCTGAGGCTCAGAGAACACGAAGAAGCAGGGACAGGAAGACTGTAAGCCAAAAGATCAAGAAGTTTGCTGAGAGGGTGTGTCTCCTAGTTATGACAGAAGCTATATTCATAAGGTATTACCAATGCGATTGCCCAAATTCTGAACCAGGATGATACTAACAGATATGCCAAAAGCCTGAGGCCTCAGCCCCACACAAAAAGTATAGGCAACTGAGAATGCTGAGTGGGAGAAATAGTCTTCCCTAGGAAAGAGCACACCAAATGGTTAGCCCTGAAAAATATATATATACACACATACATATATGTGCGTAACATGATATAGACTGAGTAGGTTATATTTAGGAATATATATATATATTCATCCAATAACAATTTATGAAAAACTGGACATGAATTTGAAAGAGAGCAAGGAGCAGTACATGGGAGGTTAGGGGCAGAAGAAAGGGAAGAGAAAATGTTATATTATAAAAGGAGGAGATAAAAAGCAGAAGGGCTACACAGAGGAAGGGCTTTAAAAGGGTCTTGTAGATGTTGGTACTCAGCTCCCTTTTCTAGATGTGAAAGTCGGGATCTGCCTTCCGTGCTCAGAATACTTACCTTAACATCAACAAATGCCAGAGTCCCACTTTCCCAGAAGGCGCCAGATGCTTCAGAAATCAGGACTGGAAGAATGTGTGCAGAGTGGTTTTCCATACAGTGTTCTGCATGTCCTCAAAGCACCCCCATAGCTCATCCTCACATCTTCTGTGTTAAAAGATTCATAATCTAAAAGCTGTCCTCAGAGGGACTGTGTTCATGAGTGCCCATTCTATGTTAATGTCCTGCCATCATCTTCTCTTTATATTTCTCAAGCCAATGAGATGGAAAGCGGCAGCTTCCAAGGGGTGTACAGTCCATGTGGCAGACCTCTGTGTACTGTGGGGCTTCCTTCCTTCCTGAATGTTTGCAGGGTGTTTATTGGCTTTCTCGTCCCACTGGTGAAAATCATCATCTATCCCCAGCAATGTACAGCTGCAAATATTCCTACCTGGCTAGGTTCTTCTGCAGATAGCAACTGGCAAAGGTCCTGGCATGAGGACTCTTTATGCCTTCCATGGAGAACATGCCATGGATGAAAAAGCTCTTCCAGAGCCACTTGGAAAGAACAGGATAAAGTAGGCAGAACCTTGAGTCACAGCTAAACCCACCCTAAAAACAACAAAAAATACTTTTACATATATTTAAGATGTTTATTTTGTGTGTGTGTTAGAAGCGATTGTGAATCACCCAATGTGAGTACTCAGAACCAAACACCAGTATTCTGCCAGAGCAGCAGGCACTCTTAACCAATGAGCCATTTGCCCAGCCCAAGAAATGATTTCAAAGAAGGAAAAAAAGAGAAAGCTTTGACTTTTTTTTAAAAAAGTATTTTCCCTTCCAGATACTCAGTGGTATTAGGTTTAAGGATAATTCTTTATAAGAAATAAAGAACACTTTTATTTGAGTGTATGTGCAGATATTAGTGTGGTGCTTAAATTTTGACTTGACTTTCATCAATATTCCCTTTGTAGAATATGTCAAAATTTAAAAGACAAGAGTAGTCACTTTACATGAGCTTCGGTTTATCAATAAAAGATGTCAGTCACAGGCTCTGTGCATCATTGCTTTATGTCTTCAAATGGATCAGAAAACACAGCATAGCTGGATGCCATTATAAAAAAATTGTTCTAGACTATTCTGATTTTAATATCTTAAAGAAAAATCCTGGCACTAAGACAGCTGAAGGGCCAGCACCAAAACACAGATGTAGGTCACAGATCACATGTCCCCAGTTGTTCTTGTTCATTTTTTAGTGGATCTCTCAGTTCACTTTATGTTTACCACAGAGGAACACCTAAGGCAAGATATCCCTTAATAAAAAGGTTCATTTGGCTCATGATTCTTAAGAACTGGGGGGTTCAAGTAGCAAGGTGACAGCATTGAGACAAAGACCTCCGGGCTGTCTGACACATTAGTGGGAAATTAGGAAAAGAACTGGCCGCAGAAGAGATGGCCTTGCTGTAAAGCAGGCACTTCTCAGAAAACTAACTCAGTGCTTTCACTAATCTCCAAGTGTGGTTCAGCAGCATGATGTAATCATCTCCTGAAACCGCATCACTTCACTACCATGCCCTTAGGGGCTGGGCTTCCAGCGCATGAACCTCTGGGGAATTCACAACCAAACCACAGTAGTGGATAATGCATGCTGAGACACATTAAACCACGGCCTTAACCCAATTCAGAGAGGAAACACATTGCTTGCGTTCTCTACACAGATAACATTACTTGCCCTTGTTTTAGAGCACGATTTAGAAGCTTCAGTGGAATCCTCTATGGCTATGTCAATGAGGGTTTAGGTGTTTTTGTTTTGTTTTGTTTTATTGTTTTACTAGCTTGGGAAGAAACAACAGCTCGTCTGGACCAACATCATTCCTGACTTCGTTTGTCCATTTTTCCTTTCACTGCCTTGATGAAACAAATTTCAAAAGGCCTAGTTTAGATTCTCAGAAGTCTTGTCATACATGTTTCTGTATACTTTGGATAAATATCTAAAACTCTACTAAACAGAGCAAACACTCCCACCATGCAGAGCTTTGTACTAGCATAGGAAGGAGGCGTGTCATACTTGGTAATTAATCCCTGGCCACCTTCTGACTGATATTGTATATGTTACAATTAGAACTACTGAAGGAACATTCCGGAGTGCTCAATGTGAAAAAAAAAACTTAAAAAAACAAATTCAATGCTGAGAACTATTTGAATCTCTTCTAGTTAAAATCCTCTGGCACAGGAACATCCACCTCCATTCTGCTGAAGGTAAGCAGCAGCTTTCGAAATCCACAGTTGGAGCATCTCTGGCCATCTTTCTCCTTTGTCTTATATTGTCTGAATGGATGAAACTCTGTACCTTAAAACAGTTTAAAATGGAAGCAAAGTGTAAATCTCACAACTTCTTGTTTTTTTTTTATTAATACTGAAGTTGAGACTTTTCTATTTCTCCTTAAGATATGAATACTAAGTGCATTTAGGCAAATAGACTATGTGGCTTCTCTGTCTCTCTCAGACATCGCTTTCTTCTGAATCCTACTGCTCCTGTCCAAGGCTTGCTTGTTACAAAGTACTTCCCACTCAGCTCTTGGAGACTTCTGTCTCTCTCATATGTCCTCTGATTTTGGCTTTTTACACATTTCATTTTTCTGTCCCATAGATTCAACTTAAAAGGTCAAGATCTTCTAAGCTCCAATTTCTCACTGTAAAAGTACCAGGAGGTTGAATATGGTGGTTTAAGCAAATCATAGATAGCTAAATGTACTTACTTACCTTTTGACTATGCTTGTTTTTGAGCAATATCACCTATTTAAACAATCAATACCTCCCCCTTTCCTTACCCTTTCCCTATCCCTTGCCCCTCCCCCCCATTTTTTATCCTCTCACCCAACCTCATTGATTTATTTCTGGATTATGGTGCTCACAAAGCAAACCAAAGGAAATAAAATGACTATGATAACTTAGTAGGTAAGAACATAGATAAGCAAGCAGAATTATGACAAATTTCAATATTTATATCTGAGCAGAAAAAAAATCCTCCACAAATTACAGAGAAGAAGTGTCAACAAGAATGCTAAGACTTGCAAGTGGTCTCTTGAATGGTATGGGGCATAACAGGCCAAGATTTTAATGTTCCACTCAGCCATCTTCTCTCTTCATTAGACACACACCTACCTGTCACAGACCGAATAGAAATATCTCTGCTCCTATTTCAGGAAACCTGGCTTAATAGTCCCTACGAAAATCAATATGTTCCAACTGACAGGCTCTTGAAAAAGTTACACCTCACTTGCCATGGCTTGTTATCTGCAAGCTTCTTTCCTTAATATGTGCTGAGACCTCGACTGGCCCCCAAAAGTCTATTTGTGTTTCTGATTTATTCTCCTTTCCATCACTGGCCAAGGTGACCTTGCCTGCACTTTCAGAGAACACAAACGAGTGGCTCATAGCAGTGTTAAATGGAGGCACATCTTTAAACCAGAGCGAAGGCCCCGCCTCTTCTGTGCATCACAGCAGTGAGCATATGTGAGGCCTGTAGTCAGATTTCAACATTCCCAAAGGTCAGGCAGAAGGCGAGGCAAGAGACACTGTCATTTGTCCCCAGAGCTCACACCTTGTGACAGGGATCTTCCAAACTCACTTTCACTCTCCATCCTTATGATTTCAACATGTTTACATTCTACATGTAAGTGAGATCATATTTACATGTCTGTGTCTGGCTGATTGCACTTGGTGTAATGTCCTCTGGGATTCATGTGTATTGCAGCTAAAGACATGATTTACTTCCTTTTGAAGGCTGAATATTGTTTGACATTTTTAATATTTCTTTTTTTTAATATTTCTTATCATCATTCACAGTTCACTTTCTTCATTGTTCGAGGAACACAGGGTTTTTCTAGAATTGTTACTGTGAAGGATGCTGTAAGGTGCACAGAAGGAAGGATAGCCTCTTTCAGGTAGTGATCTTATTTTAGGGGCTATATCTAGAGAAGGGATTGCTGAGTCAAAGCTACTGTTATTTTCAGTTCTGGAGAATCTCCATGTTGATTTCCATAATGACTGTCAGTTTACACTCCTGCCAAAATTTATCAAGGTTTCCTGTTCTTCAAATGCTTGAAACATTCTTTTCTTAATTACAGCTATCTTAATAAAGATATTGACATATTGCTGTCCCTTTGATTTCACTAGGAAGGTTGAGCATCTTTTCATGTGTGCTGCTCACTCTGTGGCACGTTGGGGAGGATATCTGATATCTGTTCAGGTTCTTTGCCTATATCCAGTTGTTTGTTTTCCTGGTAATGAGTTTCTTTAAATTTCTCAAATAGTGTGGTCGTTAGACCGTGACGAGATACATGAAGTACAAATATTTTCATTTTAAGTTGTTTTTTGTAGTGCATAAATTTTATTTACTTGTTTGTGAGACAGGTTCTGTATAATGTTTTGGGTAGTCTGGTATCCCTATGTAACTCATAGTAGCTTCAAATTTATGCTCTCCCTGCCTTAGCCACTGAGTGCTGGAATTGCAGGTATGGGCCAACATGCTTAGCAGACTTTTATTTCATGCTGTTGTCCAGGTTGACCCTGAACTCATGGCTCAAGAGATAGTCCTACCTCACTGTTCCCTCTCCAAGTAGCTGCATTCAACAGCACGGCACCTGTTTTGTACAGAAACGTTTTTGTTTGATACAGTTCTACTAGTTTAAACTTGCTGTTGCTATTTGTATTACCACAGCCAAAAAAAAAAATCATTTTCCAAGTTATATCCTGGTTGTTTTCTTCTACAAATTTTACAGCTGATATTTTGCATTAAATCTTTAGTCAACTATAGTTAAGATTTGTAGTATGTAAGATAAGGATCTCATTTCCATCTCTTTGAGTGTGTGTGAGTGTGTGTGTGTGTGTGTGTATGTGTGTGATTCCACAGGAATTTTACTAGTATTTTATTATTTCTATGAAAAAATGACATTGGAATTCTGGCACTAATTGTACATAGATCTCACAGATCACTTTGGATAACATGGACACACTAATTTTTCCACAAACATAAGGCATCTTTCCCCTTATGTGCATCTTCTGCAGTTTCATTCATTGTTGTTTCATAAATTTTAATGTGCAAGTCTTTTATCTCCTGTGTTAAATTCATCTTTTAAATATTTTTATGCCTTTTTAAAATGAAACTGGTTTTGTTTTGCTTTTTAAGACGGCTTGCTGTTCAGTGTATAGAAACATAAGCAAGTTTTATTTCTTGACTTAATACTGAAGAACATCATTAAATTTGATTATAATTCTAACAGCATTTGGTCACATTCCTGAGGTTTCTCTGTAGTTCAGAGAAATTATGAAACAGGCTGAAAAACTGCGATTTCATTAATAATCAACACAAAATACAGGGCTGCATTTAAACCAAGGTGGTTTTAGAAGACTTTTAAGATTGAGGAATTCACAATACAGTGTGTTTTAATTCTGTTTATCAAGAAGTTAACTTATAAAAGAGTATTCTGTGGCCCCCAAAGTCTCCACTCTAAGGAAAATATTTACTTGGAGAAATGCAAGAAATTTAGTGAATTTTTTAACTTTCTTTGGATTCAAGAAATGTTGCCTTTGGGAGTGGCTACTGTGCTTTGGCCACAGATGACAGAAATGTCTGTCTGTGTGTGGTCAACAGCTTACACCAAGTCTCCTTACTCAGCCAAAAAGGTCACCAAGAGTGCCTCTGAACAACGCTGACTTCTATCCAGAAAAACTTGGTAAACTACACTAGGCCATTTGTCCTGAATAGACTATAAGAAGATAAATATATTGAAGGTATATTTTCCAGGCTCTGTAGTGGATTGGCATGGCCTTCAACCACCCAGACATTATTACATGGCAGCTTGACATGGCCAAAGCAAGAAAGATTTGGATGGAGAAGAACTGCATACTTTGGAGAAAAACCGAGTGCATACTAATTTGATTTAAAAAAAAATGGAATGTTTTAAAGACAGTCACACTCATGAAGAATGGAACTAAGAGGACCTGGGTCATCTGCAAAAGAAGGCAGGCTTCTTTCTATGGTGAAGAAGCAGACGAAGGTCCTCAGTCATCAACAAGAATCATTTCCTGTGTATAAGGAAAATGACTCATAGGTCAAGCTAAAATTACAAAGAACTAATGCAAGAGCCACAGTGAGGCTTAGAAAGCCTTTCCAAGAGATCAGAGCTGGCCTCTAAGGTAGAATATTCCCTACTCCCAGAAGAGGGAGAGAACAATAACAGAGACACAGCTTCTTATATGATAGAATAAAGGAAAAATGGAGAGAAGAGACAGTCTTTCCAGCTGCCCACCCACAGCAGAGGGACCCAGCTATTTGCAATTATGTGGACCCCCCTAAGAGCATCAAACAACTCTTAATTGTGATGGAGTCACAAAAATCCATCACCCAATCATCTGGTCAAACTGTGAAGAACAGTAAGCCTTGTTGTTCAAATCCACCAAATAGTGAATGATCTATTACACGACATGGATAATATACACATTACTGACCCATCAATACCAGAAACCTGAAAAGGAGAAAATTAGCTTAATTTTCGAGAAACAAATGCAATTCTGCTGGAATGTGGGCTTGAACACTGCTGTGAACAGACACTGATAGAAGTTACTGAAGGAAACAAACAAAAGCTTTATTTCCAAAGGTCCTAAATATAAAATCTAGGATATCATTTTGTTTCTTAAAATAAAATATTCAAAGTTGCTAAAGCTGGTTTCAGTTCTGTAATTCTATAGGTAGTGATAAAGTGTTACAGTAGTTGATACTAATAGTTCAAAGCATGCTTTAGCCACACAAGACTCAGACCATAACCAATAATTCTATTTAGTCTCTGAGACTTAGCTATAGACTGGTAATAACACAGGCATGGGACGTAACTCATTGATAAAATGCTTGCCTAACATTCACAAGGCTCTGTTTGATCCCCAAACCTCAAAAGAAAGAATAATGAATGACTAGATGAATACATGAATACATATCAACCTCTCAGAGTGACAAACAATTGTGGGTGCCATTTTGAATATTTTTGAATTTCCTGTTGCTAGTTTTCTTATAAAGAGATACTAGTGTCTCCACTTGATCATATGCTTCTTTGTGTATGATGAGTGTTTGTGACAGCTAAAGTCTGTCACTTGGCCAAGGTTCAGCACTTAGTACAGAAATATAGCACATCTGGATTCAAAATCAGTTCTGTACATAAATGGCACATATCATTTCTAAAGGAATCTTAGTGAATACTGATACAATATTTAACAGTTACAAATATAAATAGGGCTAGACTGGAGAACAGGGAGACACACTGTGAATACCTAGAGCATTTAGGAAACACAGTGATAGCCTGTGTACTTCCACAGATGCTATTTCAAGCAATCCTGTTCGGAAACTGAAAAGAAAGGGTATTGTCTCCAAGAACTAGATGACTTGCAAATCTCTCCTTGTGGAGCTGTCATGAATATTCATCTAAACAGTATTTAGAAGGAAACCTGGTTCCAGTCTGTAAAATTATCTAGAACATTCCTCTACATCCCACTGCTACATCACAGCCATCTATTCAAATTCTATAAAGATAAGAAGAAAATTTAATTGAAGTTTTTAAGTAGATCACAGTAGATCACAGTTAATAGTTCTCCCTCTGAAGAGCATAAATTGTTATCATGAAAAAAGATAAAACTTGACAGCAATTACTTGGTGAATATTTGCTAAAATTACTCGAGGAAAATACTTCCCAAAAAAGTATAGGTAATTTTCTACCATAATCACTAAGATGACAAAACTTGTGCCTGAAAATATTGTAGCACTATGGGTCCTGGTACATGTTACCCAAGTACAAACTAGAAAAGAGCTGTCTGGCAGAAATGTTCCAATCTAGGTATCACAAGTATACATTTTCCTAAATAGCAAGGCATAATATCAGAAATCTTTTCTGCATGCCACATTTAATGTTATTAATCAGAATAGTAAAATCAATACCTATTTTTGCACTAATGCTAAAAGTACTCCAAAAGTGGTATCATCAATTTTGTTCATACAAAAGTACACAGTATAGCCAGGGATGGTGGCACATGCCTTAATTCAAGCACTCTGGAGGGAAATTCAGGCAGACTTCTGGTTGCTGGAGGCCAGTCCGGACTATATAGGGAGTTCCAGGACAGCCAGGACTACACAGTGAGACCCTGTCCCAAAACAGACAAATGTACACATAAGCAATCATGTGTCACACATTGCTCAATTTCAAAGCTAATGAGATGTCAGAACTTCATAGTACTAATTTACGTCATGATAAAATACCTTTGTGGTTTCCCTCTATTAAACTCTAGGAATTGTGTGCCTCACTTGCAACATGCTTGGTGTGTCCTGGAAAATATTTTATATGAGCATTCTCATTTTTATCTTCACTGAAATACTGTGAGCTAGATGTTCTTAAACTCACTTAGAGCTGAAACAGACTTTGAGCAATGGACTATAATTTTTATCCTCACACAGATAGTAAGTAGTGGAAATGATCAAACACAGCGTCTCTATCTCTGGAGTCTATGATCAGAGCTCATGTTTGTACAACTGTTTTAGGGGACAGTCAAGATACCCATGCATTCTGAGTACCCACGCCAAGACAAGCCCTCAGACTCGATCCTGGCTTATTTCGTGAAAGAATGAATTTTACAGTTAGAACAATATAACTAATACTGTTGAGCCATACACCTGGAAATTTTATCTGATTTCTAGAATCCTCTATCAGTCTCTAAACTTCCAGAGACAGTATGAATCATC
This sequence comes from Grammomys surdaster, assembly GCF_004785775.1. Taxonomy (NCBI): domain Eukaryota; kingdom Metazoa; phylum Chordata; class Mammalia; order Rodentia; family Muridae; genus Grammomys; species Grammomys surdaster. The sequence goes on from NW_021604593.1 coordinate 4,109,195, forward strand.
AGTAAACACACATTTATTAAATATCAATCTACTTATTTTGAAAACAAGCCATGTAGGCTAAACTTCAGAAATCATATAGATTCCAAGATATGTTTTTAACTAATAAAAGGAGACTTTGATCCACATGGGTCACCCTTGAAATAAAACTCCATTGTCTCCCTCCATTTTTCAGAAGTGGAGATTCCATTTAACCCAGAAAAACTCAAGCCAAGATGGATATGTTGTGCTTAATATGTTCAAGTTTGATGCTTGAAGTTATCTCTTTTATACAGTTTTGAGTGTGACTTTGCTGTTGTCGCAAAGTATATTTATTGTACAGGCACAAAGAGAAAAGCAAGATATAATCATATCTGCACGGCCAGTAAAGCAAGGAAGGGTTGGGAAATGTAAGACATTCACTACTGGTGAGTAATTCTTTTTTCATGTTTGATTTAAGACTTATAAAGTCCAAAGTAATAACCCCAGTGGCAACTGTTAGCCAATTAGTTCTAATGCTTGAGATAATGAGGCATTTATGAGCAACAAAGTGGTCTTTTCAGGGAGTCTAATACTACTTCAAAATAAAAATGTTAAAACCTGGGTCATGGCCTGGCAGAGCAGGGGGATGAGAGCCACGCCTACTGAGCAGGCCTTCTCCCCACAGGAATGTTTAGTACTAAGGTGGGGGAGGAAATAAACAAAGAACAGAAATGAGCTTCAACCCGTTTCTCCTCTTGCTCACTCTGACTGTCATCCGAGTTTAACCCCATCACTGGCACAATGAGACAACTGGCCATTACTACAGAAGGTGCCCAGGTACGTTTTAGTATAGGAAAATAGTCAATGTTGCTTTTTTTCAAAGTTTCATCATGAGAGTGAATATTCTTCTGAGAGAGTCAAGCATTTGCCTAAAATGTATGACAGATTCTCAGTGAAGAGTAGAGCTTTCAAATCTGATATAATTTTCTTATGGATAGTATAAATAAATTACTTCAAAAATATTACGTTTTGAGAAAAGAACTTAATATTGTCATAAAATGATTTAGGATAAATTCTGATAAAAATGTTTAAATATATTTTGAGAAACATAACTACTGTTATTAAACAATTAACTCTAAAAGGAGATAACAAGCCTCTCTTTGATTGCTGATTATCCTACTTTATTACATCTGTGCAAGACAGTTGAAAATGATGCTTTGAATACACACATGAGGTATTCATTGTTTATCATAGTCCATTGTATTAAGCATTTTAACATTAACATCTTTAAAACATGTTGACAAAACAGAGAAAATAAACCTTTTACTTAGCATGTTTCTATAATAAATTAATCACTTATAACAGTGCTTCATAACACTGAAATCCTTTAATACAATCCCTCATGTTGTGGTGACCCCCAACCATAAAATTATTTTATTGCTACTCCATAATTGCAAATCTGATACTGTTATGAATCATTTTGTAGCTGTCTGTGTTTTCCAATTGACCTGCAAAAGGGTCATCCAACTCTCAAAAGGATCATAACCCACAGGTTCAGAACCACACTGACTTATAAGCCAAGGAAACTTCTTTGTATTTATTAATATTTTAATATGAAATGATTCATCTCCAGATAAAATATTAGATAGGCTAATTTTAAATTAGCCTTAGATATACTCTCTGATAGTATGATTGGTTGAACTCTGTTACTACAGATGTAATTAGTTATGATGAGGTCATACTGGGAAGGGCGGGCTTCCCACACAGCAGTACTGGTATTCCTAAAAGATGAGTGACAGTGTGCCACACTCATTCCCTGGGGAAAATGATATGAGGGAATATGAGAACAAGTCAGCCATTTGGTAACAGAGGCAGAAATTGGAAAGATGACCTCTACAAGTCAAGGCACACCAAGGATGGGTTACTGTCACCAGAAGCCAGGCAAGAGGCATGAGGCACGGCATAGATTCTCTCTCAGGGCCTTGGGGTCTCTGACAATAACAGCTTTGAAGAACATAAATTTATATTTTTAAAGCCACCAAATTATGGTAGTTGTATCTCTATCTCTACAAATTTAATATGGATGGATGGATGGATGGATGGATGGATGGATGGATGGATGGATGTTTGGATGGTCAGAGATGAATCATACATGGAGAGAGGAGACTAGGTACTTAGGAAGATAGATACATGTTACATAGTTTTAGGCAGATTAAGCTCAAGGCCTCCAAAGTTTTTATACCTAATCATAAAATAAGAGTATACCCAATCATAAAATGAGAGTATTAGGAAATATTCAGTGAGATTATACTGGTTCCATAGCTGTCAACCAAGTCACACTAAACCATAGGTCAGAAATGGTTTTAATTGAGGCAATTTTATGTGGTCTGACATAAAAGGTCACATAAATAAGTCAACCTTTCTGACCACAGCAATCTTTTTGGCCTCAGGTGCAAATCCTGTGCTGAATGCTCTTCTAAGAAAATATTTCCTCTGCATTAGTTTGCCTCTGTAAATAGATGCATAGCTTCCATTCATTTCCCTTAAAGAGGACTTTCCATCTCCGTGACCCATATGGAATTAAACACTGGAGGCGATTTGCTCTTTGTGGCTTTGCCTGCTATTTCTCTCATTTGCACAGCTCCAAGCATAGTTCATCCTAAAAGACAAAGCTAGGGGTCCCATCTAATTCACATTCAGAGCCAAGGTCCCTCCAGGGTTTTTCTCTCGTTCCATTTGGCACAGCAGTAACTGTGTTTGACAACATCAGCCTCACAGCTCCACTGGACACGGACACGTGGGTCCTATCCACATGGTCTTCCTGGGCTTTCAGGAAGATCTGCCTACCTCTTCCCTCTGACAAGATCTCAGTCAGTGTGGAGTGCAGTCTAGCCTAGAACTTGCAACCACCCTTCCTCTGTACATCAAGTTTCAGAGTGCACCACCATGTTCAGCTTTACACAAACCATTTCTGAATGGTTGTTTCTTAGAATGCTGTCCTCAGCTATGTAATAAAGAAAAAGGGAATAACTTGCCAATTTACTAATGCTTTAGCCAATAAGAAAACACATAGCTGTCAAGTCCAAATGTGACATCTAAGACTAGTACTAAAACAACCTATTTTCTTAAAAATTTAGATCTTTAATAGAAAATTATATTTCAAAAAATTCAAATAATACTTAGTTCAGAAAAATTTTGATTAAGGAATTGATATAGCAAAACTTACAAACATAAATTTAAACATTTTATATTTTGAGGATTGACTTAAGAAATTAGGAAACTTGATACTCAGAGACCAGGAGCCTGGATTGCTGCCTGATTTGGCTGGGACTTGGAGACCTATCTGTAGTACTCAGAACTGGTCCCTGATGACGCCCTTGGAGACCCTCTCCATCATTCACTACCAAATTTCACAGTCTGACTTGGATTCTTTCTCCTGCTCTCAAAGCCTCTTTCAGCTAAAACATCTGGAGATGAGAAGTGTGGTCTTACTAGCTTTGGAATTTATGCTTCTGAGAGGTCTCCTATAGAAAGTGGCAAACACTCTTGAGACTCTGGATTTGCAGGTGTGTAGGATGAAGGACTCCCAGCTCAATGCCCTGCTATCTGCACTCAGACAATGCTCTCAGCTCACCCAGATCAAATTCTACAACAATGACATCTCCATGCCCATCCTGACTTTTTCCAGTACACAGACAACTGGAGCAAGATGAATGTGGAACAATACCCTGTTCCTTTGGAGTGCTATGATGAGTTGGCTCATGCCTCTGTAGAAAGATTTGTCTGGAGTTCATGGATACACTCAGGGCAGTAAGGCAGTCCAAGAACATCTCCTTTGCTAAAGATATCTGCCTTACATGTGGTGAGCGCTGTGTCTATGACCAGGTGTCCAGACTTTGCCATTGCCGGCAGTAAATTAGAAAATATGACTTCTGGATTTGAATAACCAACAGGCTTGGGACAAATGTCTCATCAGGGGTCCTCAGTGTCTGTGGCTTCTAACACACATCAGATGATTGGAAACAAAATAATGTACAGAGACTGGGACCCTGGAGGCTGAGCTTGACATGGGGAACTGTTGGATGGATTGTGGGAACAGAGGCCTTGTGGAGTCAGAAGCACAGTTTGACATTGATACATGGCTTCTGCCCGGACAGACTAACTAGATGCTTTGTTGTGAATTTATAAACCTGGATGTTCTCTCTCTCTGGGGTCTTTGGCTGTTACCAACCTCACCACCAGGTTCATGGTCAGGAAGTTTCAATGGGTCCAGGAATAGAAAGACACTGTTATTTCATGAGTGAAGCAAAGGCCCTGGTGAAATTGGCATGTGTGAAATGAAAGTTTTCTTGACACTTCTTTCCCTTGTCCTTTGCCTGGGCTACATTTACAACCCTCTTGTGTGGCTGATCAGTTATGTGCACAAAACATTTAAACTAAAGTGAGCAACATAGACACAATTCCTATGAAGGAGAATTAAATGGATCACAGACAATTAACATCCAGTACATTCAGACCACAAGGCACCTTGGACTACCAGAGATACCTAAAAGGAAGTGGACAACATAGGGCAAAGTAAGCAGGCTTTCCAGTCTGGCTTTGAACTCTTGATCTTTTTGTCATGCCTCAATGTGATGACTACCAGGAATCTCTATATCCAGCCTTTATGCCACATGTCTCTAGAGCCTTACTTCTATGGACTCCCAGATTCTGTGAAGTACCCATACTGTCCAACAATAAGCAGGTGACTGTACTATATAAAGCATTTACTTTACAAAAGTAAATGTCTTCGGTTGTAAAAAAAAAAGAAAGAAAGAAAAAATCTTCTGCCTATTCATTACACACTCTTTCTGTATAATACACTATCAATAAAATAATTTATTGTTACTCTGTTAAAAAAAAAGAAATTAGAAAACTCGTGTGAAATTTATGGGTACTAATTGCCACTTAAATTGCTATCTACTCTGATTAAACTGTGAGGCTTCCCCCCCTCTTTTTTACTACAGCTTAGAATCCTAACAGGTTGTTTAAAAATGTCATTTTGTTTCTGCTTGGCTAAAATTCAGTGCTATTAAGGTCATCATTCCAGGAAACTGCAAGATTTCCCTTTGCTAGACAATACATAAAGAGCTGGTGACAATAAACTGCCCTTAGGGGATAGAAGCCTCATTTAGCCTTCGAAAGGTTGTCATCTGACCTTGAAATATCTAACACATATCTGACACAAATCTCTTTGGAACACTTTACAATTGGGTTTTCAGAAACACACACACTTCTCATAGTTGTTGACATAAAATTTGACAAAGGAACACTGTGCTTGAAAGTGTATCATGTCTTTTTGTAGTTTGATGGGCAGAATCTAATTCATAAATAGAGAAGAACAGAAAGGGCCATAAGGCAGAAAGAGTATCCCATAGAGACACCACTCAAGATGTGACCTCACCTGCTTCTGGTCCTCTCATTATCATTACAAAGAGGCCTTAGACAAGAGCACCTTTTCTAGTCTATGTTCTAGTTTATGAACTTAGGCAAATGAAGTGAATCTCCAGAACAAAAACTTTCTCCTCTACATTTGAACTTCTGGATGAGCAGGTCTAACCTGGGAATCAGGAACCTTTGTCCTACTTCTCTAAACAACACCCAACCTTAGAAAATGTACTTTCATCTTCTCAAGCACGTTACAGTGCAGGTTGTACCCTCACTCCATAAACACTCACATAGATCCATGACACAGTTCACAGACAAGCAAGGCTCACCTCCCTATTCTACTGCTTTTCCCTCTCATTCTTCTCCACACACCGTATCCCGATTAAGAACCAGTGACTGTCAGAGCATCCCATGGTTTCCATGGTTTCCATCAGACAACAAACCAGCTTGGCTTCTTCATGAGCACTTTGGATTTTCTGAGCCTGGTTTCTTACTTCTCAGGTCTCTCGGAGATACTAAAATATAATGAAATAAACTTACTGTTTTCTTTAACACTTTGAGAGCATAGGGCTTCTGGGTCCCCTTCTGTTTGCATCTGTACACAATGGATGTAGCACCCCTTGAGGGGGAAAAAGACAAAAAGAAAGTGTTATGCTGTGGACATGACTTAAGGAGGACATCTTTCAGTGAACTCTTCAATTGAAGACTTCAAATGAAATCTTGCAGATACGCCCATGGCTATCAAGGGTTCATAAGTCCTAGATGCTGGCCCAAGATGGGAAAACTCTTTTTTGCTTCACAACTGAAATTTCTCAGAAAATTCTAGACTTTTTACTGGCTTTTCTTCCTGTTGCAAGTAGCAAACCCAAGGTCATTGCATTTGATGGGCTGTTAAGAAAATCAAATTCTCAGGAAAATAGCATTTTTCAAGAGTAGCTAGCCATACTGGAAACCCAGGATTCTTAAAAGTATGTGTTTGGAGTGAAATAAAGCAGAGAGCTTCAAGGACAGGGTTTTGAGTTCAGCGTTCACCTTTGTGATTAAGCAGTCTGTACTTCTTCAAGTTGGTAAGGGAGCTAGGGAATTGCCCCCGCCCCCACCCTTCTGTAATCTGTTGAGGAGAGTGAGAAGGTCTTTCCATGTGTGTACTAAGCTAGAGGAGAATTCTCCACAAAGTAGAACAGCAGAGTCTGAGTGTTCCCGTGCCACACTAAAAGCCAGAGAGTAGGAAGATAGACAGGAAGGGAACTTCAGGCCAAGCTGATTTAAGTTTCAACTTTGAGAAAGAACTTTCTGAAAGGCCTGAAAGGAAGATGGGTTTGATTTAGGCCTTTTAGACTCTGAAGACCAAGCATAAGGACTTCTGATGATGCATTCAGCTCATGCTCCTGTAACTCTCCATGACCAAAGGGAATTAGAACAAATATGTCCTGGGTACATGAGTACAACAAACCTTTGACAGACAGAGTCATGTCTGGAGTATCACGGTTATTGTGAGTTAAGAAAAATCTTAAGTGACCATACATTTGTACACCAAGGCACAGGGAGTTCTCAAAGTGAAGTTAGTGAAGGTAAAAATAAAGTTGGTCTTACTATTTGTTAAGTGTTATGGTATTATTTAAAGGTAGACCCTAAAGATATATATTATATACAACCAAGGTCAATGAATAAAATAATTATTTAAAAATAAAAATCAATAAAAAGTTAAATGCAAAACTCAAAATTATATGCAAAGGAGGAAAAGAAATCAAGAGGTCAGCAAAACAGCTATAATGTAGTAGGTTGAAATTCAATAGAAATAAGTATAATAAATTTTAACTTTGTATATCAATTAAAACTTAAACATCATTATATTGGATTATAACATCAGGACAAACTACATACTATGAACAAAAATCCCTTGATGTTTAAAGGCATATATAGGTTAAATAATAAAATTACCAATAGAAGATACATTCAGAACTTCAACAAAAGAAATCAGCTTCAATAATATCAAACAAAGAAAATCTCAGAAAATTGATAGAACACTATTTAACTTTGAAAGGCCAAATTCCCTAAACTAACACGATATTCATAAATGTTCATGCATCTAACCACAGATCTCCAAAATACATGATTCTCATGCATAGAGCCAAAAGGAGTAAGAATATCCATAAATATACCTAGGAACTAAACATGTTCTCAGCAATTGCTAGAAAATGTAGACAAAATTTCACCAAGGATACAGAACACATGAGCGACATTTCCAACTAAATAAAGCTAGTTTGTATTTAGAGAAAACTAAACAAGCAGCAGAATGCAAAATCTATACAGATATAGTTCTGTGTATGTGTGAAGACGTCATCCTTTAATAGAGAAAGTTCAGTAGAGACAGAATCATCCTCTGTCAAAGACAGCTAAAACAAGATACACTTGGGGAACAAAACAATGGAATGGGAGAAAATATTTATAAACATATCAGACAAAAGGTAAATATCAAAAACTCAATATTATGAAAACAAACACGGAGCCTCACACAGTGGAAAAGGACTAGACACTTCTTAAAAAGCAGACCTGCCAATGCTCAGCTGTTGTAGATACCACACAGGTAGTCATCAGAGACAGCAAATCCAAAGCACGTGAGATGTCATGTTCCACCTGTTAAGATGGCTTTTATAAAAAAGATGAATCAAATGAAGTATTTCTCAAGAAGTACAAGATAACTGATGTACACTGTTAGTTGGGATTAAATTAACAAGCCATTGTAAAAAAAAAAAAGACACAACTAGAAACTATCCTTTAAACATTTAAGCATATTACTTTCCTATGACTCAACAGCCCAACACTGAGTATGTTATCAAAAGTAATGACATAAGTGTGCCAGCGAGCTATCTGCTCTCCCACATTCATTGCAGCATCACTAATAGCGATCAAGACATGAAATTCACCCATGACTGAAGCCTAAAGAGACAAATACCACATATTCTTCCTCATAGGCAGATCCTTGTTTCCAACCTTTGCTTTAACTTTAACTTGGAGCATAAATAGAAACCAGAAAATACAATAGGTGCACAAGGCTGGTCCCAGAAGAGACGGGTTATTAAATGACAATCACAGAATGACGTACTAGATATTTCCCTACAAATTACTCATTAGAGTTCTAATATACCACAGGGATCTCCAAAACAACACACCCTGTCGCTTTCTCCCTTGGTTACTGTGATACTTTGAAAGAATGGATCCCAAGGCTATCTAAACACTCAGTTCCTATTTGGTAGAACTTTTGTAAAAGATTAGCTGTGCCCTTGTAGGAGGAGGCAGAACAGCAGAATGAAACTACATTTGAGGACTTCCATCAGTTTTTCTTCCTTTTATGTGACTTAGGAAGAGTTTGCTTGAAGCCTGTAAGACAGCTTAGCTCATAAAGACACTTGCCACAAAGCATGGTCACCTGGGTTCAACGCCAGAGGCCCATGTAATAGAAGGTGAAAACTAACTACCACCAACTTAACTGTCTTCTGACTTCCACGTGCACATAGAGGAACATGTGATCCCCAATACACATGTACACACCCACACATGCACAGACACACATGTCAATTTAGAGTTATAAGTAGTCTTTCATAATTCATCTAATCTAAAATTAATGGAAAAGATAGGACTGTCAGTCACAAAGGAGTAATGAAATGGAATGCAGGGTGACACTCTGTACTTTCAACTTTGACAGTTCCTATAAACCACAGCTTTGTTTCTGGATGTTTTATCAGGGAAGAGTGTTAGCCAGATCTGAGCAGTTAGGAAGCTATTTCCTATAGCAACACATACATGATGAAAATAAAATAAAATAAAAGTTGAATGAAACAAACAAAATCAAAATGCTTTGAAATGTTTAAACATGATTAATATTTTCACATAACAACATCCATTAAGTACCACATTAGGAAAAGATGAGTCTTTGGTCCCATGACAAATACTTCTGCCTTTCAGAAAAGAGTAACACTTTAATATTTTGTGAAGCCCCAAGTCCTTAAGCAAAGACAATGTTCCACAGCCAGAAAACATATTGTCCCAGACACAGGCACTGTCAGGATCTAGAGGTGTCAACTGAAGCTCTACAATACTGTCCAGAAGAAAGCTAATGGCTGACCTATGAACCCCTGCACTGAGGGAGTTTACTTTGTTGCTGACCTGTTTTAACAATGTGCTATCTCATCTCCTCTTTAAAATCGTGGTATGCACCCAAGCTTCTGATCCACTACTTCCATTTGAATAAGACTGCATCTGTAAGCAATCTTTTCAATGCAACTGGTTCTCCCTGCCCCAAGAAAGCAAATGGACAGAATTTCATTTGCAGGAAAAAAGAAAAGCAAAATTTTTAAATTAAAATAAGAAAGCAGTGAAGAGAACACAGGAGTGAGACTGAGATGTGGGAAGCAGACAGGGTGTGTGTCAAAGGAGATGGAAAGAGGATGCTGTACCCTGTGAATCTGCTTGAGGAGCGTGGGAAAATGGAGGACAGGAGAAATTGTCCTGTTTGCAGTAGCAAAAAACACCACACTTGAAATATCTTCAAATATCCTATCTCAAGTGTTTCCCTTATATCCCGAAATTAGCCTAGATGTTCCTCAGTAGCTTCAGAAGAGCAATAAGGGGCGTGTACAATACAGACCACATTGCATAATTAGATGAATATTCAATATACTATCACCATATTATATATGATTTTTCAAAAACCTATTGCAGGGTGGATTAAATCTCTTTGTATTTAATCAAAAGTATAGTGCTGCTTGTGTTTGTAACTTTTCAAACCTTGATGTGTTTGTGTGTGTGTGTGTGTATGATGATAACGCTTGTATTAGATGAAACTTCAGCTCAGAGTAACTTTTCTAACACTTATGGTCAAGAAAACCAGTGTGAAAAGCTAGTCTCTGAAAGAGTACTGGTTTTCATGAATAGCACAGCAGTTAAAAGAGACTCTCACTGGAATGATTTTTGGCCTCCTTAGTCATTTTGTTAAAGAACTGTAAAGGAAGAGACAGGAACAGGGAAGCTTTTTCTGGTTGAATCACATGTGTCTGTATACAAATGTATAATCTCCTCGTTTCTTTTGGATCTCAGAATTACAGTGTAATTCCCTATGGAGGCTATTGTGGAATGAATGTGCAATACTACTAGCATAGAATATGTTTCTATGCTAAAAGTAATTGGTAAAATCAAACCACTGTCTTTTTAAATCTGTATGTTTATGTGTACATTTGTACATATATTCATGTGCATGTACCTGTGTGTGCCTATGTTCACACATGTACATTTGTGTGTATGTGTGTGCATGTGGAGACCAGAGCGTGGGAACAGGTGTTTTCTTCTTTCACAATCTTACTTTATGAGACTGGGGAATCTTTCTGTACTTGGAGCTCATTGATTTAGCTGGACTGGCCCACCGGGCAGGCCCAGGAACCTTCCCGATTCTACCTCCCATGTGCTAGAATCACTGAACTGTCTCCATAACCCATGTGAAAAGCTGAGCCCAGCAGTACAGTTCAGTGCTCCAAGGTATTCCTCCAGCATTAATGGTAAAAGCAACAAATGTAAAACAAAACACTATCCCTTAGCTCAACAATGAATGAAAAAAAAGATGTTCAAACAACTCAATTGCTGACCAACATTTTCAACCTCCAACAGAGGAACTGGATGGCTGGAATTAAGGAGCTGTTGTTTTCTGGAAGCATTCAAATATCAGCCTCCCAATAAATCTCAAAAATTCCATATCAGAGAACAACACTGACACTCAGACCTTAGGATGCTCCCAAGCTCAAGGTCTGAGATGAGCTTGCTGTCACACTGTTTCCTAAATACTCGTCCCCTTCGCACGTTTGTACTCATGCTGAGTCCTCCTGGGATCTGTGTTCCACTTGGTGTTGCATCCTCACTCTTCCGGCCATCTACCTGAATCTTTCTTAGCTGTTGCTTCCTCCTGATGCCAGCTTACCCCATCTCAGCTGTCTCACAGGTATAAGCCCTGACCCCTACTCTCCTTCAAGACTTCCCACTCTTCCCTCTTCAATCTAGTCATCAACATGAGCCAGTGGCTCCATATTCCAAAAGCCATGCTGAGTGCTCACCACATCCCTAGGAAGCTAGCTGTCTGCATCTAGTTATTAATGCTCACCTTGATGCCTGGACCCCTTCCAAAGACTCTTCTAGAAATGACTTTTCTTGTTTGGAAAAAAAAATACTACTGAACACCTTATCCTTAGAGGAAGCAAAAGCCGGAGAATTTGAAATGAAAGTGCTGAATTTCAGACCCTGGAGAGGAACAGCCTTGAATCTGTTCTCCAGCACAAAGAAGCATGTGGCAGAAGTGAACTCTTGGAATAAAAGGCCATGACCTTCTTACAGGTCCTTCACTTTGTTTCAAACTACTCAGTGCCTCACACTGTTGCCAATGAAACTTCTTATAAGGAGTTTAGTTTTTCCCCTGTCTAGGGCCATGCAGAAGGAACGATAAAAAGCTTTAGAACCCCTAAAGTGTGGGCCATGAGCTAGCACAGTCACAGTGGGTTTGCTACAAAGAGGCAGAGCTCAGGGGGCTACATGCCCTGAGGACCTCATGTTATTGTGAAGTTTTGCTCTGCTTGCTGTCTTCACATCCCTCTTAATCTAAGAATTTTATCAAAACTATAAAGGGGCTTCCAGCCCCTACTGGGCAGTATCTCTGGCACTCACAATAATAGTGCTAGATCTCTTTCAGGCATTGCTGCTGGGGCAGAATGATGATTCAATTACCACCCTAGGAAAGAACTTAGAGATGTAAATTGTCAGCTAAGACCACTGCCCTTAGAAAGCATATGGGAAAATAAATTGTTAGTGAAGATAGGTTAATATGTTTTTGTTAGTAGCTTTGACGCATAAAATCTTAGAGAACAACTTGAAGTTCAGAAAAATACACACTTATTAGTTGAGCTTGGGGCTTTTTGAGGCCAGGGAACAGGAACAATGTCAATCTAACTAGCATTGGCTGATGTGACTCTCACTGAGAGGCTAGACCGGTGATGTAGGTGATGATTAATTTCTTGTCTTCATTTTTGTCCCCAGCTTCCTGATATGATTTCATAAGAATTGCTGATGAGTAGGTGTGCATTCTGAGGATTAAAAGTATAAATGACCGATTGATTTTTATATGAAAGTTTTGATTTGTGATTCTTTTAAAACCACTGTAAGATTACTTTTTAAGATAAATAATAAAATAACTGATTCTTTCTTTGTAATGACAAATTGCTGCCTGCCAGTAAGAGAAGCTGGCTGAGAAAAATACCTTGCTTGCTCACACTTTGTTAATCTATAACACGTTGCTTAGTTACAAATGTATGTGGGTTCTTGGGAATAATTTGTTGTTGTTTTTACCTGTATTGTGCAATGGGTTTTTTTTTCATGTGAAGGTATTGGGGATCGTACTACTTTATTTTTTATAATCAGTCACATTGTAGTTTCTATACTGCTTGAAATATTTTGCTGGGATATGTAAGCCGTGAAAGAAAAAATAAAGTCACTGAAGCCAGCTAGCAGGAGTTTGCTTCATCCACCAAAAATGTGTGTACATGTACTCATGTAAAGAGGTTGGAGATTTGTTCCATCCACCCATCGTGTGAGTGAGTGTGTGTGTGTGTGTGTCTGTGTGTCTGTGTGTCTGTGTGTCTCTGTGTATGTATCTGATTCTTTCCCCCTTTCCACTTTCATTTGTTTTAACCAACCTTTTGCTGCCCCCACAGAGTTTTTCTCACCAGCCTTTTGTGGCCTCCAGAGCAATTCTTCTTCAGCACCCCAGAGAGCAGCTTCGCCAGCCCAGTCAATTGCGAACTCTGCACTGGGCTTCCTTTTACCATGAGCTACATACCTTGTGTGTAGTATATGCATATTCATGAAAAACACCCAAAGGTGAATGCTTGCTCAAATGTTTAATGTCATAATATGGTATGAGATCACTGAGTTATATTTATTCTCCATTCTCAGGATTTGCCTACAATTCGATACCATCTACTTAATATATGTAATTTACATGCAATCTAGCCTTCACATATTTGCTTAAGCTTATTATACTAATAAATAATATCCAGCAGCTTTGAATACCATTTATACAGTGTTAAACATGACAGTCATGTAATCTCCCAGTTCACATTTGGCATTTTTTCAATGAAAATCACATTCTCATATATTTTAGTACATTTCATTGCTGGTACTGAAAGAAGACACTACAGTTTACTTAAATAGTATGTCTTGAATAAACAATGAAGTACTCACTTACTTCAAACAAACATTTAGTGGATATACTTGTAACATTTTCTCCATAATTTGAGTTCCAGCTTTCTAATGAGATTACATTATTTTCTTCTGGATAAGAGAAAGATTCTGATTTAGAAAGTAATCTCCCCAGCGTCAGGTAGACAATGAAATGCACAAGACCAGCCCAGTAACATTCAAAGAAATCACTCTCCAAGATTTCATGCTTGAATTTTCAAATATGGCCAAGTCTGAAATATAATTATTTTCAAAGACTGTAACAGCTACTTCATTTTAGTTTATTCCATTACAAGGCTGAACTTATTAGAGAGTAAACATGATACTTAGATTTGTGTGAAAATAGAGTATTTTTCATATCTTCAAAAGCATCTTAAATCACTGCACATTCTCAAAGGGAGCTGATTAAATTCAGTTGAAATGTATCAACCTTATCCAAATAAAAATTCGAAACTGAACAAGACTGGTGAGATGGCTCAGTAGCTAAAGATGTTCGCAGCCAAACAGGTCAGCCTGATTCAGTCCCTGAACCAACATGATAGAAGACAAGAACTAACTCCCAAGGTTGTCCTCTAATTGCCACATGTGTGCTATGGCACACATGCTCAGACACACACAAAATGTTCATACACACACACACACACACACACACACACAAATTAAAGAAAATGAAACACTGCATTAACCACAGTTCAGGGAATTTAAAAGATTAAAAGAATGGTTCTGACCCTTAATGAGTTTAAGAATAAGATGGAAACAGGAAGAGAATATGAAAAAATATGAAAATACATACTTTACAAATGAGGTTAAATGCTAAGAAATATCAAAAGTACAAAATGTTGGCTTACCATAGCTTAGATGCTTGAATGTATGTAAGGCTTACAATGGTGACACCTCTATTATTTCTATCATTGCTGTCTGCTGTGTTGTTGTTGTTGCTGCTGCTGCTGCTGCTGCTGCTGCTGTTTGTATTCTCTTGTTTTGTTTTCTGTTTTTTCAAGACTTGGTTTCTCTGTGTAGCCCTGGCAGTCATGGAACTCACTCTGTAGACCAGGCTGGCCTGATCCCCCTGCCTCTGTCTCCCACATGCTGAGACTAAATGCCTGTGCCACCATCACCTGTCTAAGGCTTTTCAATCTTGCTCAGTTTTACTGGTGGTCTGCAACTTCCATTTACCATAGCAATGAACAAACTTTTGGCTTCCTTTTCCTTTCCTTTTCTTTCCTTTTTCCTCTTTTTCCTTTCCTCTTTTTCCTTTCCTTTTTCCTTTCCTCTTTTTCCTTTCCTCTTTTTCCTTTCCTCTTTTTCCTTTCCTATTTCCTCTCCTTTTTTCTCTCCTTTTTACTTTACTTTCCCTTCCCTTCCCCTCCCTCCCTCCCTCCCTTCCTCCCTCCCTTCCTCCCTCCTTTCTTTCTTTCTTTCTTTCTTTCTTTCTTTCTTTCTTTCTTTCTTTTATTGCTTCCTTTCTGTGTGTGTATGTGTGTGTCTTTAAATTTAGTTTCTTCTTCCTTTAATAATAAGCTGCTCCTTCTTTTTGCTTTTCTTCAGACTCTTGGGAAAAAATTTAAGTAACTGATTTTAAGTGACTTCTCTTTGAGAATGTGACACCCAAATTTCCCTTTAGACATCATTTGAGCTCACACGAATCTCATTTGAAAATATTTGCTAACACTTTAACTGCTTTACCTGCCCTATGAGCTATCTAAAAGTGTGCTGTATGGTTTCCAATTATTTAGGAGAGTTTCCGACTATCTTTCTAATTTTTAAATTCAAACAGCAAATTTAACTATACTATGTAAAAAATTATACACGATCCATAATGTTTAAATCATACAGAGAATTAAATTATGTTTCAGTATATGAACTGCTTTGGAGAATAGCTTGTATGTTCTCAAAAATGGCATACTGCCATTGAGTATATGCTTCCAATGGAAACTGCATCAAGGGCTGGCACCGTTTACCATGTGCTCTTGGTTCTTCTGTGCTTGCTTATACAGCCATTATTGAGAATGATGTTAAATCTCCAGATTTGGCATCTATCATTCTTTATTGGCACTCCTTGCTTTCTGCTGTTTCTGGCATGTAATTTGATGCACTGACCCCTTTATTGTGATGACTATTTCCCAATCGCTGGCATCTTCCCTTTCTTGAAGTGTATTTTCTATTAGCTAAGCAGGAAACAACAGCTTTCCTATACTGGCAATTTGAGTGTCGAGTGTTTAATCTATGCCTCAGTATTTAAAGTGCATCATGTATAGATACCATACAGCTGCTTCTTGGATTTATGTCCAATCTATCAAGGTGTGCTTTTGGAATGTAATATTCAGTCATCTGTAATCAGATCTGGGATACTGTGATACTGTTAGGTTTGAGAAAGTGGACTATTTGTGGAGGTTTTTGTATTGGTTTGACTTTTAGGGGCTCTCTTTTCCTCATTTCTTATCATCATTTAGACTAAGGAAATATTTTAATGTTTTCTGGTATTCTATTTTATCTCTTGTCTTGGCTTTAAAGTACATCACTGCTTTATTCAGTTGTTGTTCTCAGAACTATGGTATATTCATTAGTTTGTTATAGTTTGCTCACATTTAAAATTATAAAATAGAATCTCTCTCTCTCTCTCTCTCTCTCTCTCTCTCTCTCTCTCTCTCTCTCTCTCTCTTGTTTTTTTTGAGACAGGGTTTCTCTGTATAGTCCTGTGTGTCCTGGAACTCACTCTGTAGACCAGGCTGGCCTCAAACTCAGAAATCCGCCTGCCTCTGCCTCCCAAGTGCTGGGATTAAAGGCGTCCACCATCACTCCCCAGCTAAAACATAGAATCTTAAAGCAATAGTTCTATCACCTTCCTCCTTTCTCTATCCTTAAGACAGTTATAATAATATATTTTATATATTATGTGTTACAATAGTGCATAATACACTCCAAGTATTTGATTTCACTTGAAAGGGTCAATGGTTAAAAAGACAGCAAGAAAAAAAAAATAAAACGAGTCCTTTCTGTGATTTAACATTCTTGGTTTTTTTTTTCCTTAAGTCTTCATTTATTCCTATAATTCTGACGTCCTATCCAATGTTATTTTATTTTAAACTGAAAAATCTCTTTAGAATATGTGAATGACAGATTCCCTTAGCATTCATTTATCTTAATTATCTTTACTCGTGTGTGTGTGTGTGTGTGTGTGTGTGTGTGTGTGTGTGTGTGTTGGTGCACATGCACAAGTATGTGCACAAGCATAAAGGCTTCAGGACAGCTTTTGTTGTCAGTCACCTTGATTTTGAGACAGGATCTCTCCCTAAGATCTGGGCTTGCAGATTAGGCTCAGTGCTAGGAGTCCGGGTACATGCCACCATACTTGGCTTTTTAAAGTGAATTCTGGGGATTGAATTCCTGATTATGTGGCAAGCACTTCACCAGCTGAGCTATCTCCCAAGTTTTCACTCGAATTTTAAAACTCATATTTTCAGGGAATAGAGAACTCTGGGATAATGGGTTTTTCTTTCTCATGCCTGAGCACTAAGAGTGGTGCTCCACCATCTTCTGTTCTCTTGGCTCACAGCTCTACTCATCTGCTCATCGCTTCAGCCATCGGTCCACTGCACATGACAACTGGCAGCAGCGCATCAGCAAGCCCACTGCGCATGACTACTGGCAGCAGCAGCACAGCAGGAAGCCCACTGCGCATGACTACTGGCAGCAGCAGCAGCGCAGCAGCAAGCCCACTGCGCATGACTACTGGCAATGGTGCATCAGCTGTACCAGGCGTCTTTGATATCCATTCTAGAGTATCATTAGTATTGTAGAAGAAGTTACCAATATACTCGCATACACAACTTCAAAACAGTAACCATCCCAGTTGAGTCTTAATTTTGATCCCATGCTGAAGTCCTCACTTTAGGATGTGACCGATACTCCTCAAATGTGATACTGTTGAAGTTCTTATCAAGTATCTGGGATACTCAATGTTATCTACTTTCGTTTGGCCAGAAATCTGATGTATTTCAGTGGTCCCTACCTACTCAACCTCTGTTATTCCTCTGCCTCCCCATGGTTACGGCTACCTAGCCTCATAAAATCTCCCCATCCATTGTTACCTGTTGAATAGTCAGTGTGAATGTGGGACTCACTTGTGTGTCCATTCTTAAAGAACCAGAGACCTACCCTACACCTTGTTTAGTGACTAAAATCAATGACTTGTGCTTTATATTTGGGTTGCTTACACAAGAAGGGTCAGTACAGTTCCTGTTGCTCCATCATTATCAAGAGCTGAACCCTTCTATAGTCTTATTCTTAATCACATTATTGAGATAACTAAATATTTAAATCAGACATTACTTTTGCAAAAGGGAAAATTGTGTGTAGTTTTATGGATTTTTTAAGAGCAAGTTACAGATGCTAACAAACCTTGTGATTGAAGGAGATTAGCAAATAAAATATCATAAGAGTAGAAATAGCAAATTCCCCTTGGCATCCAGGCAGCCTTTTAAACATCAACAGCATCTGTTATTGTTTCTGGAGGAGAGAGATTTTTGAGGCATGAGTTATAATTACATTATATCAAAGCACTGTGCCTCCATTTTTCTTGTTCAATAGTGATCAAGGAGACATATTTCAGGTCTAAATAATGAATTCTTTTTAGATCATGGGCCTTGGCGTAAGTCTCACTGCTCCTTCTAAAGGGTTAATGTGGCTGAGAGCTCTACCAGACGGCTCAGCTAGACAGGGAAAGATTTCCTTTCTCCGCTGTAACTTGGACTTATCTCTGACATCAGACTTGATACTAAGACCCTATATAGGCTTGAAGTTATATGACTCAGATTGTGTTCATACTCTCTGTCTGAAATTCTTTCAAAGGATTTTATGCCTTTTAACGTATTACTCTACTGATCCTTAAGATGCTGGATTCTGAATTCATTTGAAAAAAATTAGAAAATTTGCCTTCATACAATCAAGACCTCTTGCTCAAATTTTATTGAGAACTCGGATGCACTCACAGCAGAGGATTTAACCACATACACAGCCCTTCTGTCCACAGGGACCTATGGAATTAACCCAATCACATGACCTTCATACTGTCACTGACCAGAAACAAACTCACTCACAGGGCCCTCCTGATCACCAGGCTGTTCACCCACAAGAGTGGCGGGCACAGCACACAGGTCACAGTCACAAAAGACAACTTCAAACTCCTTGCAGCTTCTAAGATCTTCTACATAAATGTATTCTAGTTCTTAGATGATCACTGTATCTCTTCCATTTATCTAACAAATATTATGACATGTTTCCTAGACTTTAAGGTTGAAGTATGTTGCTTATTCTCCTATGAAAGTCACAATTGTTGCTTTATCATGTGTGCCCTTAGCATAATTGACAGTGACATGTTCCTTGAATCGAGAATCTATTTAAAAGAGCTAGCTAGGACAGATGGAGGTTAATAAACCTTAACAGCCTGTTCCAAATCAGTGTCTACCAGAACTCTGGGATTTCACTTTCTTTTTCTGGTTTATCTAGTCCCTGCCTGGGCCTCCCCCAGAGTCACAAGTCTCCCTCTCCTTCAGTTTTCAGCAGAACATTTTCTAGTACTTTTTCTAATCAAATATGCAGGCAGATTTATTCCATCTTGCTGACATCAGAGTTTATGGAGAGGGAAGCCGGAGTCCCTTTTGAGTGTGAATTCTTGTGTCTTCTGGCAGGATTTCCTAACTTGTGAGGAGAGGTTTATTTTAGTGTCTCTTCAGTAGCTTTCCTACATTTGACTTCTGAGTCAAAAACAGGCAAGAAAAGCTTAAACCAGATAGAAATTTCATAGTGACTCTTTGTCTGTTCTTTATCCTCTCAAATAGGGAGGATTCAATTTAAAAACAAACAAACAAACAAACAAAACCCAAACAACAACAACAAACCCCCCAATTTAAAGTAAAATATTTTCACTTTTTATTCTGCTTGTATCTACAGTTTTCCAGGGCATTTGTTACTTTATTAAATTGTTTTAGATTTTCATATTACTTACAGTATTTACATCATCTCTCTCTGTCCTCCATCCCCTTCCATGTCCTCTAAATCCAACCTACTCCCTCTCAAAGTTATGGTTTCTTTGTGTGTGTGTGTGTGTGTGTGTGTGTGTGTGTGTGTGTGTGTGTGTGTCAGTGTGTGCATGTGTGTGTGTGTGTATGTCAGTGTGTGCATGTGTATGCATGTGTGTGTGTGCATAT
>NW_021604593.1:4129072-4159550 GCF_004785775.1 Grammomys surdaster
TGTGTATGTCAGTGTGTGCATGTGTATGCATGTGTGTGTGTGCATATGTGTGTGTGCATGTGTGTAAATATATAAATACAAGCTGCTGAGTCCATGTAGTATCGCTCATGATTTTAGGGCTGGACACTTGGTACTGGATAATCAATGAAGGAGTTCATCCTGGGTAAAGACTGATTTTCTGATTCCAGGAAGTCCTTAGTTGACATGAGGTGAGTCTCCAAAGAGGGAAAAATCAGCATGCAGGTGATATGAAGAAGAAAATGAGAGAAACTGGGGGAAGCTTTAATTGTGGAGGGGAGAGGAAGAGCAATACAGAAGGAGAGGGAAAGCGGAGAGGTAACTATCACTAAGGATATTTGAAAAGGCCAAAGGGAAGCATATTTGCCTTAAAAGACATATAATATATATTTGTATACACACACATGCACACACACATATTTTAAATGAAGTCATGCCACTTGGGGATATTTATCACCCCAAAAGTCATAGATCAATAAAAATCCCAATACCAGGCAAGAGAAACTTTGAGATGTTGATCAGGGGAATCCAGAGACTTCCCAAAATAATACAGAGTGTTGCTGTTGTCTTTGGTTGCCTTGTAGAAGTTAAAGATAAGTCCTTCTTGCTAAAGATACCATACACTTTGGAACTGAGCTGGATCTGACCCGAAAGCCTCCTCCTGAGGACTAGCTTGCATAGTGATGCAAGCTTCCAAGGAAGAAGAGCAATCAATAGTCCTGCCTGGTGGGGATGCCTACAAACCACAAAAATGACAAGAATGGCAAAATGTCCCCAGAGGTGGGATGGTCCACAGGAGGAAGGTTGCCCTGTATTGCAAACCTAGGCAACTTCTCGTGGCTAGTAAAGCCATGGATGCTAGAGGAGAAGCAATTATTGTCACCTCTCTATACCAGAATAATCAATTCCCAACTGCATTCTAAATACTTATCTTCAACCCACGTCAGAAGTTTCTTTTTGGAAGGAATGTAGAATGTTCTAGAGAGCCATAACTGGTGCAGACAACCACTGAGTGAAGGATGCTTGGCTACAATTGGAGCCTCCCCTACACCTAAGGCTCAGTGAGCATCACAGGAGAGGGAGCAGAAGGACTGTAAAGGTCAAAGAGCCTGGACATCTGTTTACTTCAAGACTGTGTCTTCTATAAATGACACAGAAGCTACACTCATAAAATCTCAACAAGATGACTAAAAAGACTTGCACAATGACCTGCTCACAGGCCAAAGTGAATAAGGAAAATCTTCCTGGATATTTTTTTCCTTTTTAACTACATACATATGTTACTATCTGAGTGTAGGTACGTACATGTGCTCATGACACCATCTCTACAGCTGAAGGGAGACTTCTTTGACTGTCCTCATGTTCTTTCTTCAATATCCATTTACACTTCAGGAGTTAATCTTCTGAGTTAGAGGAAGATCAGTCAACACCTCTCAGAGGCTCAGAGTTAAAAGGAAAAGTCACGTAGGCACTGTAATCTTCAGAGAAAAGAAGCTTCAAAACTGTACTGCAAACGTCAGACTGAGCCTCCTGGGCAAACCTTTGTGAGGTGGACTAAAGGACAGAGAACAGTGGTCAGTTGCAAACCCAAGCACCCTAAACTGAAACCACAAAAAGCAGGTCACAGAAAAGGAACTGGCCTGATACCTCAGTGTCCGGAGGGGAGCAGAAGCATCTCCTATCCTGCTACTGTGGAGTGGCCATGACTAAGGGAAGACAGGAGGAAGGGATTTGAGTGTTAGCCTTCAAGCCAGGGCTTCACCCTGATTAGAAATGATTAGGTAGAGACTTTCAGTTTCCTCTTTATTAATTATAATGTTTTCTTAGGTCCTTGAAATAATGAGTTGCCCTAAAATGCAATCTTTAATGGATAATATGTGATGGTATATTGTTTCTGGCATTAATTTGAAATGGTATTAAATTACTGTCCATTAAATTACTGTCTAATGAGTCAAAAAGAAAAGAAATAGCAAAAAGCTCATGTATGTCCTCTCTAGCTCTAAGCCTAGAGCACTGGCTGGCTTTCTACAGAAAGCAGAGGCATAGGTAGCTCATGCAGAGGAGAAGGACTCTGGTGGGCACTGCAGCCCCTCTGAAGTGACGCAGGTGTCATTCAAATGCTCAGGCAGAAGCTGACAGCAGCTGTTCACCTTGAGACATGCACATGAGTCTTTTTAACCCAACACGGCAACGTTTGTCTGAACATTACAAGGCAAAATTCCTTTCTTCCAGAGCTGCTATTTCTTTAGCTCCTCCCACACAGGCCTTGGGGAGAAAAGGATCAGAGAGCTGAAACCTGAGAGGAAACAGAGCTTGAGGAAGGCTTAGACTACCCTAAAGATCAAGTCCTTAATGTGAAGGGCTCCAGGGAGGTGCTGAGCACATCCACAGGGCTGAATGAACTGTGATGTCCTTCATTCTTCCTTACTGTATCTAATGCCAGAAAGCCCAGTGATGGCTGCCTTCACAGACAGACAATGACCTACTAATAAATGCCATCGCCCACAGTGCTATTAACACCTTACAGGTCACTGTTTCAAGTTAATCTGAATGAATCAATGTTCATTAAACTTCACTGGGTAAATACTATAAAAATCTAAAAAGCTGGATATTTTCTCCATTATTGATAGAAGGACCAATGCCAGACAAAGTTCTGGACTATCCATGTACACAGTGACCTTCCCCTCTGCAGAGCAATGCTATGCTCAATTCCCAATTAATTGAAGAATCGTAGCTAAAAGATCACCCGAATACACATGCATGTTTAGATTGTATATTATTCTTGTTGTATGAGTGTCTGTGTGCACAAGTGTGTATGTATGATCACACCACAGCACGAATGTGCTGTGGGACCAGGGCAGTGGGACTAGGTTCTCTCCATCCTAGTGTGGATTCCAGGGCTCAAGCTCAGATCTTCAGGCTCTGCAGCAGTAGCTTTAACCCACGGAGCCAAAACATTTACCAAGAAATGTGGTGTTGTGAACAGACAGACCCATGTCGAGTCGTAATATGTGATCTACTTGTCATATCATTTTAAGACTGAATTCTCATTTTTTAAATAACACTCTCACGCTGACCTCCATTTGTTTCCTGAGATGTCTAGTTGCCATTAGAAATTCCAAAATATTTCAGAAGAATCATAGGCAGCCTCTATATTTTGTGTGATAAAGGTAGCCAGAATTATAATAATATGAACAAAATAATATGTAATATGAACAAAGCCAGGTCTCTTGGAACACAGAAGAAAATTCAGTTAGCAACTACTGTAGAGCAGACATGGCATTGGGCTTGACACATGTCCTGTCGTGAGCACCTAATTATCAGGCTACTTAATACCCATTTTGGAAATTAGAAGGGCTAAGCTCAGAGGTTCCTGAACTTGCTCAAGGTCATACAGTAGGTAACTGTACAGGTATATTTTGACTCAGACTCCATGCTATAACCACAGGACACCTGGCTCATTTGGTTACCCTGAAAGACCTATCTATCTCAGAGTATCACCTCTGTCCTGAAAGTCTTGCCACTCACTGCAGTTCAAGCACTTGTCTTGTGTTTCAGGACATGCCACTTAGAAATATATACATTTCCTATAATGAACAAGTTTTTTTTTTCTCTCTTATTTTGGGATTCTTTCTTTTTCATTTTTAATTAATTTTATTTACATCTCAAATGTTGCCCCTCCCCTCCCCCCTCACATAGTTCTTCTCCACCATCCCTTCTCCCTTCCTCTCTCAGAAGTTTCCCCCCACCATGGTGCATCAAGTCTCTACAGGATTAGGCACATCCTGTCCCACTGAGGCCAGACAAGGCAGGCCTCTGCTACATATGTGCTGGGCAGTGTATGTTCTTTGGTTGGTGGCTTAGTTTCTGGGAGCTTCCTGGGGACCAAGTTAGTTGACACTGTTCGTCTTCCCATGGGGTTGCCATTGCCTTCAGTTCCTTCAATCCTTCCCCTAACTCTTACATAGGGGTCCTCGATATCTACATGTGTCTCAGTCAGCTGCTTGTAGAGCCTCTCAGAGGACAGCCATGCTAGGCTCTACAGTGGGGATATAGAACCTGAAGAGATCACCTCCAGTAGACAGGACCCCCGCCTACAAAACTTTAGACCCCAAATTGCTCCTGTCTAAAAGAAATGCAGGGACAAAAATGGAGCAGAGACTAAAGGAATGGCTCATCAATGACAAACCCAACTGGAGATCTATCCCATGGACAGGCACCAATCCCTGACACTATTACTGACGCTATGCTGTGCTTGGAGAACAAGTTCTTTGCACAGAAAACTCATTATTTGAAAGTTTAAAAAGTTGTTTTGCTTCACAGAGAAAATTATTAGGACTTTAAGGAGGCGGATCTGTTATGTGTTTTACTTCTTTCTCTTGCCTTTTCAAATGCTAGCTTTTATTAATAAATCCAGATCTTTCATAATTTCACACATTCATATAGTGCGTGTGGTTACTCCCCCATCCTCTCTTGCTTTCCTCCTACAGTTGCCAGTTCCCCTTCTTCATTACAAAGCTCTTTCCCACATCCATTGGCTTTTTTGTTTGGTTTGCACTCCCATGGAATCTAACTGGGGCCATCTCTGTGTCCCTGTTTTGAAACTAGCCATCCGAGAATTCACCAGAGGGTCCAATAGCTGGATCCCATGCACCACCTCTGGCTTTCTACATACATCAAGAGAATTGATAGCTAACTATTAAAGAAATGAAGCAACTTTATATATTTATAATTGTAATGATTGAGAAACTTCCCAAGGAAGGCAGAAACCTTTTCAAGTATGCTTTAAATGACAGCTCTAGCCCACAGATAGAGTGTGTGCTGGCTCTGTGCTGCCCTGGTATTTATTCCCTGGGTAACACAGTATGTCAGACACTCTGGCCTCAGCCCCTACATATAGACTTTACATCTTCTCCTGAGTCACCTTTTCTTTCCAAGAGAAGATCTAGCTTCATTAAATACACACCTGTTTAATGTTTTTTTTTTTTCTGTACAGAGATCTATTACTCTTCAAACAGAATCCACAGAGGAGCAAGGCCAGCTGTATCCTGTGCTAAGTAGCACCTTCTTAGCAAGTCTTACCCAGACAGCCGCTCTGCAGGTGGTGACGGCCACATGGCAACAAGCAGCCCCCGCCACCAGCCAATTTTAGAAAATCTCAAGAAAAGAAACCAGATTCTTTTTTTCTTTTGGTCTTGGACATAATCATAACTTACTCAAACTAATATCCCTAAGACTTAGAAGAGATTTTTCTCACCTTAAATCTTCAGCCCAGGGAGAAGGGCAATGACCTTCTGGTGGCATTTGATTTGGTATGGGTGACTGTTGGCAACAGAACATTCCTTTTACAGAACCCTGATATTGTCCACTTCTGTATCCTCAGGATTCTCCAGGCCAGCACTTAACAGAGCCTGTGGTAACATGTCACTTAAAAGACTCTAAGATCTTTACCTTGAATGACTGTGCCTTATTCAACTCTCTTGCATAGATCATAGTCTCTGGTGTGTAGGAAAAACTTACTACGTAGTGCTAATGCAATAAAAGAATGAGCCAGCCAGAGGTTGAGAGGATGGCTCAGTGAGTAGAACATTTGTGCAGTTGAGAGAAACTGAGTTAGGATCTCCAGAACCTACATAAAGGTGGACATAGTATATTTATGCGCTCCCCACTGTTACAGCAATGTAGATTGGGGAAGATCCCAGGAACCTCACAGGCCAGGGCTGAAAGAGACCATGAGTCAGACAAGGTGTAAAGCAAAAACCAACACTTAAGGTTGACTTCTGATCTCCACAAGAACGTCATGACATGAGTGCATACAAAGATTTAATAAAAGGCAAGAACTACCCAATCAATGAAATCAAACAGAATCACATCCAGACCGTCCTTATGTGTAACTGGAAGGCAGATTATATCTCAATTATATTTTTTACCCATAATTAAGCAAATGCAGCTTAAAAATTATTAGGTATTTGATCTCCCTTTTCCTTTCTAACAAATAATGGGATTTCATGTTAGGAATAGACAGCATGCCTAAGGAGTTCAGTATCTACAGCTAAAGCCTGGATAAAATGCCATTATTTCCAATTGCATGAATAATTCTAGGGAACACTTTACATAATTGACTTTCCTAAAATGTGAGCCAACTGAGTGCCTCTTAATCGCTTCCTGCGCTCCTGTTACACTGCATTTTACCCTAAATCTAGAGACGCTCAGCTTTCATTGTGAACTGATTTTCAAAGAAAATTACCCCCAACACTAAGTCTTAAATTTTGTCAACAAGTTAGTGCTCTGTAGGAAAAAAGAAATCTGTGAATTAATAATGGTAAGCAATGTAAAAGAAACTGGTGTTTTAAGAGGGCTAATAAGTCCCTTTTTAAAGACACACGTTCTTCTGTAATTTATATCTTATAAATACCACAAATTTAGATGTTTAAAACCTTGGCACATCTATATCTTTATTAATTAATAAGTACGTTAAAATTGTGAGCAGTTTTAGCATGTTTAGAAGGTAATTTAGGGACCCCAAGAATTCTAGACAGTCTCTAAAGATGTTTAACTACCAGCCAAACATTAAATTGAACACTGAGAGAAGATGGCCTACAATTATTACATCCCTTAAGGTTTCCTTTTAGTGTAAAACATAGAGCTTAAGGGTTCTAGGGCTTCACAATCTAAGAGCATTTGCCCTTCGGTGAGCATTCATGACATTGAATTATTATTCAATGTCAATTGAATAATTGAATTATATTCTCTTCAGAATAAATGCTCCTTAGCCCAACAAGGAGACATCACTCAGATAAAAGCCGTCTGGACCCAAGCATTTCACACGTGAGTTGGAGCGAGAATCAATGAAGGCAGAAAGGATCATAGTGCAGTCCAGGTCTAAACGAGTAATCTGGAACAAAATCTATGCCTATGTAAACTTCAGGGTTTGGATTAAGCAGAAATCCCAATACAGTGGTAGGGAAGGGAAAATATAGAAGTTACTTTGGTAGATGAAAATTTCTCCTGTAGATTGGGAAATTTTAATTTATTTGATTATTGCTTCATCTCTAGACTCCAGTCTTATGAAGACTATGTGTGTGCAGGTGCGCATGTGTGTCGAGGCCAGAGGACAACCTCAGGGGTTCTTCCTCAGGACTAATCCTTTATTTTTTTAAGACACGCTCTTCCATTGGTCTGAAGCTTTTCCAACCCAGATGACAAGTGGGCAGCAAGGCCCAGCCTCTCTCTGCCTCCCCAGGACTGAGGCTGCAAGTGTGTGCCACCACGCCTGACTTTTTCACACAGGTTCTGGAGATTGGCTTCGGTCCTCCTGCTTCTGTGACAACCACTTTATTCCTTGCACTGTCACAGACCTAATGGCTGTGCATCAGGGAGACTGTAATGTTTTACCCAGTCCTCTTTTTTTTTTGTTTAAGATTTATTTATTGATTTTATGTATATGAGTACACTGTAGCTGTCCTCAGACGCACCAGAAGAGGGCATTGGATCTCATTACAGACGGTTGTGAGGCACCATGTGGTTGCTGGGAATTGAACTCAGAGCCTCTGGAAGACCAGTCAGTGCTCTTAGCCACTGAGCCATCTCTCCAGTCCTCTTTAATACCTTTCAAAAAAAATAATGACATTTAGAGGACCCAAGGAATCTCATAGAGACTTCAGTTCTAGATGTAGTTTCTGATATGAATAGGACTCTAGTCCTTCAGCCTAGATAAGAGTTGCACCAACTTATAAATATAGGTCACCAGAATGATACATGTTGATTTCTATCATTTCAAATTAAATAATTGTACATATATAAATTTGTTATGATTGTTCAATTTCCTGCAGGTCTATCCATACTTCATTCCATAAAGTATGTTCAGTGATCATTAAAAAGCTTTTTGTTGCCATTTTCTAGAATATAATACTTTCAGTTATGACAGGAAATGATGTTGCCTGATATACATAAAGAAAAATTTATAGTTAGTGTACTTACAAATAAGCCGTCTTTTTACAAATAGCACATGAACAGACTGCTTTTCAGGGGGAAACCGCCACACATTTAAACCTTTTTGCAGTGCTTAGACATCGATTACAGGTCAACTTAAATTGCAATTTGCAAATCACAGATTTCTTAATAAGTAAAAGCCCATATATCAAAATTTGGTGAGTGAGTTTATGAACACACAGAGATGCTTTCAATCCATGTTGTTTCTCAGGAGTTTGTTTCCCTCAGAATTATTTGTAAATCTTATACATATCCATTGACATAAATCTCATTTAAATAGGTAGATTAAATTCACATCAGGAGCACTCTTAGAAGATGTTAAAAATTATGCTAAAATAATCTCTTTTGCTTTTAATCTCAACATTTATGGTTCCATATTTTTCATGGCATCTCTCTCAACCTAATATAAAATTGCACACAAACAACAACAACAACAAAACAACTATTGGTAGAATAAAGAGAAACCTACAGAATGGGAAGCCATATATACAAACTGTGTATCTGAGGAGGAATTTACATCTAGAACACAAAGAACTCCAAAAGCTCATCATAAAACCCAAAATAACCTAATTTAAAAATATGAGCAATAGAAATAAAGAGAAAGTTCATTTAACAATTGGCATACAGAGACCAATAGGAGCATAAATTTATTCTAAGTGTTAGCAAGGATAAGGAAAATGTGAACCAAACCAAAATAAGCTAACATCTTATAGCAATAAGAAACTGCTATTATCAAAATGATTAAAGATAACAATACTGGGAGGCTGTATGAAACAGAGAAAATTTTCATACTATTGGTGGAAATGTAAATTAGTAGAAGGCATTATGGAAATCAGCTTAGAGGTTTCTCAAAAAAGAATTGTTCTATGGTTCAGCAGTCCAGTAATTGACTATATATTAAAGAAAAAGAGCACGCTGTATGAAGAAGTTTCTCACACACTCGCTGCATGACTATTCACCATAGGCAATAAACAGATACAACCTAAGTGTCTATGAATACATGCATAAATAAAGAAACCATGGCAAGTACACACACACGCACACACACACACACACAAATACCCTTCAACCACAAAAATAAATTAATTCTGTGATTTGCCAACACATAGAAGGAACCAGAGTAGATCATGTCAAATGAAACAAGCCAGACACTGTTTCTGGTGATTCAGAATATCCTCACTCATGTAACCTGAAAGAGCTGACTTCATACAAGCTGAATGTAGGATGGGAAAGTAGAGTGGGATAAGGACAGGCTGGTTAACTGGCACAGAGTCACAGATTGGAGTGGGGAATCCTGCTGTGCCATTGTGACTTCAGATAACAACAGTAAACATTTTAAAAACTGGACAAAATGACTGTGAAAGTTTTCGTCCTATATGAGTTATCAATACATTTAATCTTATGTAAGGTATATATGTATTAAAACATTACATGTCTTTCTTTTAATGTGTGTCTTAGGTTTTTTATTGCTATGTTGAGACACCATGACTAAAAAAGCAAGTTGGGGAGAAAGGGATTTATTTAGCTTCCATATCACTGTTCATTACTAAAAGAAGTCAGGACAGGAACTCACGCAGGAGGCAGGAGCTGATGCACAGGCCATGGAGGGGTGCTGCTTACTGACTTGCTTCCCATGGCTTGTTCAGTCTGCTTTCTTATAGAACCTAGAACCACCGCCCAGAGATGGCCCCACACACAGTGGGACTAGCTTTCCCCAACCATTCACTGATTAAGAAAATGTCTTGCAGGCCCATCTACAACCTGATCTTATGAAAGCATTTTCTTAATTGAGATTCTTTCCTCTCAGATGATTTTACCTTGTGTCAAGTTGACATAAAACTATCCATCATAATGTGTACAGTTTTTGGTTGTATGCATCAGTCAAAAATACATTTAGATTAAAAAGTCAATTATATTATTTTCTTTAGCTATTTATCTACTACATCTATCTATCCCTGTACTATCAAAAGTCAAGGAATAGAGGTATTTTTAAGCATAAATAAGATTATAGAGGCACAGCTCAGTGGTCAAATGCTTGAGTGGCATGCAGGAACCCTGAGTTTGATCCTTACCACTACAAGAAACAACAGGAATAAAAAAGAGACATTTTCCTTTAAGAAGAGAATTTGTCCCCAGAAGGCTATCAATGCAAAGATTACATATACTTCACATCATAACTTCGTTTATACTAAAACAGTGTACACAGACACATACACACACACACACACACCACTTGGTGTTGTTTCCAAATTGTAGCTCTAGAATTTCCATAATAATATGAACCAACAGGAAAGGGAGGTCCTACATCAAGACACAAGAGGCAGCTTAGTCAGGATACTGAAAGCATCCTCAGCTGCCAACACTGCAGATGTGCTTCTCCTTGCTCACATATTTCTGTTTATAAGTGGATACAATGCTCTCATATGATCAAAGCAGCCTCATTGTTCAGACCTTAGCATGCAATTCATTGGCCTACAGTTTCTATAATTGTTGGTAAATAACCACCGTGGTGTCCCAGAGGCTTGCCATGCGGTGGGTCCCACAAACAGGAGAAAGTCTAAGGTTCCAGAGGCTGGAGGCTTTGGTGACGGCAGGCCCCAAAGACACAAGAATGTCCATAGTTCCAAAAGGGTTTATTTTCATGGTAGATGGTAGATGGTTCTGGATGTACCCCCCGCCCCCCGCCCCCGAAACTCAGGGCAGACCTGAGTTAAATAGGGAGGGAGGAAGGGGGGATCTGGGGAAGAATGCTTAATTTGCTCCACCCTTTAGCCTTCATTAGTATGTAAATCTCTAGGGCCTGAGGCCTCTAGTCACACCCTCTCTACCTGTGCACTTTGGGTTGGAATGGTCTACGTGACTGAACAATGTAGGTCCATGGAGAGTAGACTGCGGGTCAGGACCCTGGGTTCTGGAGACATGGCCGAACACCTGTCGTTTTTCCCTTGGAGTCTCAGGGTTCCAAGCCCATGCCCAGCCATGAACCAAGATACCCTTACACAGTCCCACATATAATGCTGGTTAACTTCACAGCCTCGTGCATTGTCTCATTTCACACTCTTCCTTAATTTCTTCCCTGGTTGCTAAATGACATAACACATGGAAATGACTGGAAACCAGTGAGTGTACAGGGAAGAAGCCTAGGTGAGAGCCCCTCACTCCCTTGTGCTGAACCCAGGACCCTGGGTTCTGGGGACCTGGCCGAACACCTGTTGTTTTTCCCTTGGAGTCTCGGGGTTCCAGGCCCATGCCCAGCCATGAACCAAGATACCCTTACGCAATCTCCCTTGTGGAGAGATTGTGTGCAGGTTTAATTGGTGCCAGGCCACAAGAGAGGTTCGGCATAGTTGTAATTCGAAAATGCTATACAATAACCAAATAAAGGAACCAAAAAGAAAAACCTGTACTATGTCAAATCTGGTCCTATGAAATAGGAAATAAAGACTATTTGTGAATGCTGATCACAGAGATAAGAGTGGCTACTAGCCACAGTTTAAAGTGTAAAAGGCAACAAATGAAATTAATTTAAATACTACATTTAATAACATCAGAGTATCTAAATATATTCAAACATATCCAGTGTAAACTGTAGAAGGCCAAGAGATTCTCATTTTAATATGTAACCAGTATAAAGTCACTAATGATAATCCACATTTTCTTGTGCCATTGTATGGTCTTTGAAATCTATCATGTGTTTCATATTTTAATAGTATTTCTTTATTTTTAATTTTCGTTTTTTTATTGGATATTTTATTTATATTTCAGATGTTATTCCCTTACCCCATTTTTCCCCCTCCCTGCCCAGGAACCCCCATCCCATCCCTCCTCCTCCTGCTTCTATGAGGATGTGCCCCTACCTACACCACCTCCCACCCTCGAATTCCCCCACACTCAGCATCTAGCCTTCACGGGACCAAGGATCTCCTCTCCCACCTATACCTGACAAGACCATCCTCCCTTGCATATACAGCTGCAGCCATGGGTCTCTCCCTAAGTGTTCCCAGCCTGGTGGTTTAGACCCTGGGGGCTCTGGTTAGTTGGTATTGTTGCTCTCCTCATGGGGTCACTAACCCTTTCAACTCCTCCAGTCTTCACTCTAACTCCTCCACTGGGAACCCCTTGATCAGTTCAATGGTTAGCTATGAGCATCCGCCTCTGAATATGTCAGACTCTTGCAGACCTCTAAGGAGACAGCTATATCAGGCTCCTGACAGCATGTACTTCCTGACATCCACGTCAGTGTTTATCTTTGGTGACTGCACATGGGATGGATACCCAGGTGGAATGGTCTCCAGACAGCCCCTCCTTCAGTTTCTGTCCCACACTTTGTCTCCATATTTGCTCTCTTGAGTATTTTGTTACTCCTTCTAAGAAGGACTGATGCACCCACACCTGGTCTTCCTTCTTCATGAACTTCATGTGGTCTGTGAGTTGAATCTTAGGTATTTTAAATTTAATAATACTTCTTCTGACTGGCCAAATACATTTCAACAGCTCTGGTACTTGCTGTATCAGACAGTATGGGGTCTAAAACATAAGGGGAAACTCAGACTCTAGCGTAGCCACAAATAACTTTAACTTTACACATAATTTCTTTAATTTCCCAGGAAATCAGAAAATAAGATGTTAACCAGTGTGCCTAGAAGAGTGTGGCTCATCATTTAAGTTATATCTTTCTTTATGCTTAGGCCTCGAAGACTCCCCTCCATCCTACACCCATCATTGAAGTCACCCTGAGTTTATTAATGTTTCTAGCTTGAACAAATTTAGATTAAACTGGGAGATGGGCCTCTGGGCACACTGGTGGGCAGAACCATTCCCTTGGCAATCAATCCCAAACTACTCAAGACAGAAGAAATACTGAGAATGTGTTCATTGTTCTTGTGTTCTAACTGTGGATGCTACATGACCAGCTCACTCAAGCTTCTGCCATGTGTCTTTCCTGACATGATGAACAGACACCTAGAACTATGATTGAAATAAACCCTTTTCTCCCTTTAGGTTCTTTTGTCAGAATATTTTATGAAAACAAACAAAAACAAACCAAAACAAAAACAACAACAACAACAAACCAAACCCATGAAACCATCTGTCTTAGTTTTATTGCTGTGAAGAAATACCATGACCACAGCATAAAGAAAAACATTTCGTTTGACCTGGCTTACAGTTTTAGAGGTTCAGTGCATTATCAGCATGGTGGAAAGCATGGCAGCATGCAGATAGACTTGGTGTTGGAGGAGTCAAGAGTTCTACATCTTGATCCAAAGACAGTCACGAGGAGAGTCTGTTCTGCAGGCAGCCAGGAGGAAGCTCTTATTCACACTGAGTGGAGCTTGAGTCTAGGAATCCTCAAAGCCTTCCTACACAGTGGCAGGCTTCCTCCAATAAGGCCACAGCTCCTGATCCTGCTACTTCCCTGGGCCAAGCACATTCAAACCACCACAGCATTCAACATCCCCCGCCTCAGAGTTTCCTTCCGACAAGTGCTCAATTCCAGGTTTTCCCCATCCCTAGCAGCACTTCTCCCTGGAATTACAGCCTCAGCATGTCTTTCCCTAACAGTTGCTTGGCCCTCAAGCAATGCATATAAAGTAAAATGGGCAGTTATTTCCACAGCCTGGTTTTGAAACGTATTTAATTGTCCATACTTCAAAACATGCTGTTTCCAGTGAGGTATGGTGGTGCATACCTTCAAACCAAACACTCAAATGCTCAGAGGCAGGTAGAGCTCTGTGAGTTCTAGGTTAACCTGGTCTTCATAGTCAATTGCAGGCCAACCAGGGTAAGATAGACAGTGAGAGCCTGTCTAAAAATTGAAAAAAATATCTTAAAGTTTGCTCTTCAAGTTCTTTCACTTCTATAAAATGTCTTCTTCCATGAAATGTATGGAGGATATAATTCCTGAAAGACGGGCAGCTCCTTCTTGATGTCTGATGGGTTTACAGGCCAATAAGGCAGTGGTTCTCGACCTTCCTAATGCTGTGATCCTTTAATACAGTTCCTCATGTTATGGTGACCTCCAACCATAAAATTACTTTTGTTGCTACTCCACAACTCAATTTTACTACTGTTATTATAATAATATAAATATTGTGTTTTCCGATGGTCTTAGGTGACCTCTACAAAAGGGTTATTTGACCCCCTGCCCAAGGCATCATAACCCACAGGCTAAGAAAGATTGCAATAAAGCCATCATAAATTAAAATTTTTGTAAATTAAAACTACATTTATTATATCTAATACGAAGAACATTACAACTCTGTAACACAGTGTGCAGTGGAGGATCAGTTTCCCCTTGGGATGGTGTGGCTGACTGGGAGCCATGTCTGCCTGCAGCTGATGGCCAGCGTTTTGAGAGAATATCGTACATCATTTAACTAGCCCACATACAGGCCAAAATTCAAAATATGGTTTCTACTGAGTGACTCTCTCTCTGCACTGTCATATATTTGAAGGTAAGCCAAGCCATGGTAAACTGAATCCTGGTAAGCTGGGGATTATTTGGGAAGTCCACCCTAAGCAGGCCTAGCAGCAGCTTATTTTCTCAAACAATCTCCAAATACATCCTTTGTCAGAGTCAGGCCGTGTGCTCCTTCTAGCATCATATTACACTCTTCCCTATTCTCTTTCTCCCTGTAACTGCTATGCAAGCCTGTGGCTTCCTTTCTCCTATATAAATATCAGTAGTAGACAGAAGCACAGGGCCTACACAAACTGCACCATGGCCACAAATCATGGATCTACATTTTCTATGAACTATTGTGGAGGGGATGAAATATGGCTTGTTCTTGTTTATCACAATCAATCACACTACTGTTCTCTCTTGAAACAACTGATAACTACTGCTACCACCCTGCCCCGACTGAGACAGACAGACACCCAGCCAGTTTGTTTAGTATACTTTTATAAGGAGGTTGGTGTTTCCCTGCAATACCCTCCCAAGCGTAGAAGATGGACACAGTCTGGATCACAATTCTCTCTATTCAACGCTATTTCTATATTTTCCGTTGCTGCTACTTGGCTGCTACTTGGCTGCAGGCACTTTTTCTACTCACTGGGGGATTCATCTTCCCATTTCGTCCTTTGGACTGTTCTTTGGTAGCATTTTCTTGACTATAGCCTTGGATTTATCTTGACAATCTGGGTGACTTTTAAGCTGTTGAGCAAAACGTAAGTAAAACCTACTCCTGTGTAGTGTGACATTTAGATGCCTGTCCCCTGTTCTCCTTCTGTTAAAGACATTCTACCTTCTCAACCAGAACCTGAGAGTGGGAGAAGTCAGCACAGATCCCGAAAGTGAGGCCATTTAGTCCTCTTTCTGGATAAAGTGTAATCAAAACTGAGTTGTCTAGCTAGTATACCCTTGCAAAGGGGATCATTCAGAGTAATCTAGTAACGATTCTCTTTTACTTTAACAAAACTGGTTTTATTTCATGATTTCCTGTCCCCAGACTTGATCATGCATGCTTGTAGTGTCGAGTTATTTAGGCGAAATTATTTTTAAAAATAGAGAACCATAAAGTTAAAAAGTAAATAATCTCTGAAATGTGCACATTGCCAAATAATAAAGCATAGTTTCTTAGTGTAGAGAAACCTAAAACAAAAAGAAACAGTCATGAGGTGCTAAGGTGAACTCTGTGACACAGAAACTGCTGTAGCACCAACTCTAAAGCACACTAGAAAGATAAAACCTCCAGTTATAATCACAGGATGCTCCATGCTGCGTGAGGCATACCCTAAGTACAGGGATGCTAAAATATGTAAAGCTCCTGTGTTAAATTGTAATGAGTAACATTACTTCTTAAAGGAGCTAGCAACTACAGATGAAGGAGCTTCCGACTCGATTCAATAGGTACATGACACTGGGAAGGAGTTCTCTGAAGTTATAAGGGTTCATTGCTATAGGAGGTTGTATGGTAAGTATGACTTCTAGATGTTTGTGCTGACAGCATAAAAAATGTGTTATACTTCAAAGGTCTGTTGACCACACAATCCCCGGATGTGGTATATAAGGTGGTTGATGTTGGTACAAAATTTAAAAGGACAACAAACATTTAATAAACAAGATTATTAATATTTACACAGACGCCATTTAATGAAGATCATCCACACTAAACAACATATAGTTTTAACTAAAATGGATTCAATGTAGCCGAATTGTGCCTTTCCCTCGAAGCTCCAACATGGACAGCTTAGAGAGTTACAGAGAACCACACACGGATTTTCAAGTGAGTTAAAACGTATTTCATGTGGGCTTGATAAAGTACATTGAGCTATTTTCTCACATTTTCAGTTGTCTTCGGAGGCAACACTGCTCTGGGAAATGGGAGGAAGCATCAATAAGTTTAAGTTGCCTACACAATCAAGTGCTGATGACTAATTGCATGGTGTCCAAACAGACACTGACTATTTCTGGAGAAGAGAAAGGAAAAGGTCTTCCTGCTTCCACTTGGGCTTTGAAGTTTCTAAACTCAATCTTCAGCACTGCTAGAATTTTACATTGGCATTTTAACTGAACAAATTTTTAACAACTAGATTCTACTTTGGGTTTTAATGTGTACGGGACTTTCATGCGTTAAGAGAGTGTTGGATATGCTACCAGAAGCAACCAAATGTAGGATTTTATATCCAACCTCAATAACTATAAGAATTGGAGGTCTCTGCTTTATAAGCTTATAAAGCTTTTCATCAAAACCAGTTTCACTAAATGCAATCCTTTTCTCGGCTCATGGCATATGTACTATCTACAACTAATACAGAGATTCAGAACTGAACAAGCCCTTATCCAGTGGGTATTTTGTACGGATCCAGGATTGCTGCTACTGAATCAGGAATGCATCACCCTGAAGCCATTAGACTCATCCCCTAATGGAATTTTCCAAGACCTTATATTCGTTTCCTCACAGGGCCAATATCCTGAAGGAGTGTTCTATTTATTTGAAACTCCCACTCAATAGGGGCACATAAATGTTTGCACTAGCCCAACTTCTCTCCATCCATAGATTACTTATTTAACTATACTAATTTACACAGTCTCTGTATGTGTATATTTGACAAATTATCTTTTGTAAAGATACTCATTTGATAAGCCAATCACAGAAAGCAAATAGAGATTTAAACAAATGGAGATTAAAAGCAGCTGACTGTAAAGGTTAGAGTTCATTATCTGCCCCCAACAAAAAGAGATTTGAAAGAGGCCAGCAAACGTGGTTTAGAAGTTAAAGGCACATGGCTCCAAGCATGATGACCTGAGTTTGATCCATGAAAGACCTACATGGTCAAAGGAGAGAATCCACTCCTGCAAGTTATTCTCTGACCTCCACATGAACACCATGACAGGCAAGCATGTACACACACACACACACACACACACACACACACACACACAGAGAGATGAAAGAAAAAAAGACCTTTTAAGTAAAAAAAAAATACATTTTTCTCTCACATGTTAGATCCTGACCAAGGTTTCCCCTCCCTCCTCTTCTCTTAGTTCCCCCCTCCCTCCTCATCTATTTCTCCTCCTTTCCCTTCAGAAGACCAGGCTTCCCAGGGATATCAACCAAATAATTTTCAATAAGACTAGGCTCAGACCCTCATTAAGGCTGGAGGAGTTAACCCAATATGAGAAAAAGGGCCCAAAAGCAGGCAAAAAAGACCGAGACAGCCCCTGTTCCCATTGTTAGGAGTCCCACAAGAAGACTAAGTTACACAACTGTAGCATAGATGCAGAGGGTCTAGGTCTGACCATACAGGCTGACTGACTGTTAGTTCAGTCAGTCTCTGTGAGCCTCTCTGAACTCAGGTTAGTTGATTGCATGAGTTAAGAAAGATTACTTTGCAATGATTTTATGACACACAAATTCTGGCTAGGACATTCTAAAGAAAGCTACTATCAGTGGAAACTTTCTTGTCAGATTTTCTGAAGACTGGAATGTCAGAGCGATTGTGAGGGAATTGTCTTCCCGGGGCTTCTAGACTTCCAAATACTTCCTGAAGGGAAGTCTGGTTTCTTGGAGAGGAAGCGCGTGTCTAGCTGCCAGATGCTCCTTTTCCCTGCATAGCCAATAAACACGGGGATATTTGCCAAACCCCAGGGCTGGAGGTGGGCTGCTGACATGCAGCCAGAGTGCTGTCAGTTGCTAGAAAAAGACTGTTCTGTGAATTATGTAATTTTCTTTTGAGCAAGTAAATTTTCTTAAAGAACATATCAATTACATCTTCCCAAATAAAAGGAGCTATGCAGACATACTACCATGTATCTGTTATTAATAAAAAATAAAAAGAATTCTTTCTCTAAAGAAAAGCACTATAACTAACCATATGGTAATCAAAGACTCACGACAGATCCAGAATTTCAAATTTCAATCATGTGCTTTACCTTTATTTTCAAACATGCTATAGCAAAAAGGCATCCTAAAACAGTGTTGGCTCAAAGGCACATCTTCTCCCTCGTGGTCAACCAGAATAAGGGTAGAATAGGAGCCTGGTGTTGGAATGTTCCAGAACACTGCAGATGTCCTTCAACAGGAAGTTCCCATGATATACTTTACAGCAAACTTTCCCATGCATGCTCCAGAAGCCATAATTCCACGACAGCACCACCTTAATCCGTATATGCGTCTTACAGAAAACATGTATGACAGACCTGAGTTGGTCTCAGTCCGCACACTGTCTTAATTATGATTTTCACTGATAAAAAAGGAGCTAAGAGACAAAGTTCTTCAGGACTATTTCAGGTCTAGAATTCTTGAATTTATAATTTGAAGCAAACTCCCCACACATTTTCTTTGCAATGACAGTAGCAGACTACTGACGTTACCGTTTTTAGATCAGGAAGTGAGCACAATGGTGTGTATAAATGAGATATTGTCAACATGGAAGGACCCACATAGACCACTGTCACAGTTTAAAAGACCTTTGTTGTTTCCGATACTGTTTCATTGTCCCATGCTTAGGTTAATGTGTACATATTCTGACTTCCAGCTCTATTTTAAACTTACATAGGAGAGAAAAACAGGCAGTAAAGTCTGGGAGAATTATCATGAAGAATTACAGTGGGGAGCCAGAGCAACTCTGACCCTACTAGACACCACAGTAGCTCACAAAATATTTTTAATTTGGAATTTAAATATTTAAGACATTTAAAGTGGTATATTTATAAAAATCTCTGTCGCCATTTTGCTTAAAAATTTACAGACTTATCCAGAGACCAAAACTTAAGCAATTTTTTTAACATTTATATTTAAAATACATTGTGTAAGTTCAATACATTGTTCATAGTTTAGTAGTCAGAGCGTCATCTTCAGAGTTATTTAAGGTACAGACCTTGATGTTTTATAATCTTAAGATGTTTGCTCCTGAGGTTAGAGCTAAACCCTAGTTAGAGGACAGACCAGGGGACCAGTGGGCTGTGGCACTTGGCCTTAGCATCACGGTAAAGGCAGGTGGGTTGCTACAGCCAAGCTTTAAGTGCCATAGAAAATATTTTTATAAAGATATTTCAAAGTGATGGGTTTCGTTTTATCTTATTATACTTTAATGCGTAATGTTTTATTGTTATCTTTTAGAAGCTTTCTCTTTTCTAACTAGATCCAGAAAGGAAGTGGATCTGTGTGGGAGAGAAGGTGGGGAGGGACTGGGAGGAAACAGGAGGAGTAGAGGGAGGGAAACTGTATGAGAAAAGAGTATCTTCAATAAAAAGGAAAAATATGGGAGGTAAAATATGTCTTGGCAGAAGGTTAAAAAATATTTCAAAAGTATCTTATAAATTAAATTTATAATAATCTAAGGCTAAGTGTGAATTTAGCATTTCCATACTGTACTTAAGGCAAAGTGTGTGGGTGTGTATGTGTGTGTATTCAGTTTTGTTTTCTTTTCTCCGAAGTGCTGCGGATTGAACCCAGAGCTTCACATATGCCAGGCTAGTGCTCAACCACTGAAGCTGTACCCTCAGGTCCACAGACTTAAAGTCACCCTCTTATCTGCAACATTTGAACAGGGGGTGCTTTTACTACACTCCCTAGTGTGTTCTCTCTCTCTCTCTCTCTCTCTCTCTCTCTCTCTCTCTCTCTCTCTCTCTCTCCCTCCCTCTCTCTCCCTCCCTCCCTCCCTCCCTCCCTCCCTCTCTCTCTCTCTCTTTCTCTCTCTCTTCATCTCTCCCTTCTGCCCTCCCTCCACTTTCCCCTCCCCTCCTCCCTTCTCTCTGTCTCCCTATCATAGAAACACACACAAACACTTATGTAAGAGTATTTTATTTGTTACTAATCTGTGACTCCTGTTCAGTTTGGAAACATAAACTTTAGTGGAAATTTGGAATTCAGTCATGACATTGATACGGCTGTGACTGAAAGCCAACATGCTTCAGGTGCACTGTAACACAGGAGGGTGACATCATGGACAGAACTACAAGGAAACAGTGTCCTTGGTGCCACTGTCACACTGACTCAGTGTGCTGACCCAGTGACAGCATGACTGAGGCTGTGCAATTACAGATTGAGAGGAACAAACCCCACTGCAAATCCATGGCTCTGAACTTCCCCAAAGACTACAGAATTTAGTGAATTGTGTATGTGTGTGTGTGTGGGGGGGAGGCATGTCTACTATACAGCTTTCACGTTTCCTGTCTTAAGCACAAATGCTAGCCCTTTTTTGTAATATTTATACACTGTTCATATAAAATACAATGTTTTCAAGAGAGACAAATGAAAACTATAATCCAATAGCAGATTGAAAGGACATTCTAAGAAAGCAGTTTTACATATGGCTTAAAACTACTGGCTAATCATTGTCTTAAGAGAAACTTCAGAAAATGCAGAGTACTTAGGAGTGTTACAGAGACATTAAGACGAGTAAAAACTGCCCTGCTTTTTTGTTAATATTAAATAAAATCAATGCAGTATGTCTGTAAATACCAAAAAAACCCCAAGATTATAAGGGGCAGGGATGAATCAGTGGTTATTTCTCTCCCTGTTGCTGTTCTTCCCACTCTGATATAATATCCACCCTCTTTCTTCCCATCACACATGTTATGAGTTCAACACTTGGGGGATTTATAGAAACATGGAGGGGCAAATCAAAAGAGAGGTGACACTGTTCAGTGAGAATTTGCAAATTGCCATTAATTGTTGAACAAATAATGAACATACCATCCACTCAGTAATGAAACCCAGTGCAGCTCTCTGTCTCTGACACAAACACGGATGATTATGTAGCGATTTTTAACGCTTATTTCACAAATATCCTTTAATGTTACTTGTACATAAACAACAGGAACATGAGTTTTGAGATTCATTCCTTAGAGTTTCCTGGGGAAGCATAAGGAGCCAAGTGTCATTTTCTTAATTTAAATGACATTTGTGCTATATACATCCAAATTTCATGATAGAATTTAAATCTTCGTATGCATTCCTCATATTTTTATGTGTTTGCTTTTACATAAATCTCAGAGAAACATTATTTTAGCTCCCAGGGGTGTCAGATGAGGATCTCTGTGCTGGGGAGGGGGGCACCAGTCCAAGGAACTCTCTTCTTCTGAAGCTATATAGCAAGGATAGGAGAAGCCGGAGTGCAGGGTAACCCTCGCTGTCTTCCTTCTGACCATGAGCTTCTCTTGACATCAGACCACACAGCCCATCCAGTATTCACATATACCCAGCCTGGAGGCGTGGGGTAGTTAACAGCCTACTGTTAGACCAACAGCAGGAAGCACTGATGGGTGTGTCCCTGTTCTCTTTTGGTGAGGTCT
Organism: Grammomys surdaster; assembly: GCF_004785775.1. Taxonomy (NCBI): domain Eukaryota; kingdom Metazoa; phylum Chordata; class Mammalia; order Rodentia; family Muridae; genus Grammomys; species Grammomys surdaster. The sequence continues at coordinate 4,150,827 of NW_021604593.1, forward strand.
GGAAAGGCAGATCACTATTCTTGTAGAAGAATTCTCTGAATCTGAATGATATGCTAAGCCTACTGGTTAACTACTCAATGAAATATCATGTAGCCAGGGTCTATCCCTCTGCTTTCTTTTTGCAGGGATCTTAATTCCGAGCAAAGCAACAGCACAGGAGTCCTCTTGCCTATGCTTTGTTGAGGGTGAAGAAGGCGAAGAAAGGTTGTAATCAGAATGTACAGACTACTTTCACAAGCCAACACAAAACACACACTACAGCAGGAAAATAGGCAAGAGTCCTGAATAGACTTCATAAAAAAGAAGACTCTAAACAGGCAAAACACTCATGGAATGGTATTCAAACAGTAATAACCAGAAAAACTTACATTTCTGTCTTTAAATGAAGATGTCAGGGGAACTTCAAATGCTTTAATTTAGGGCTGTGAAATACAGCTCACCAGCGAACCACTTGCCTAGCCACACAAGGCTCTAGGTTCAGACTCCAGTGCCACAAAACAAACAAGTGAAAATGACTCTTAATTTGGGCTGTTGGCAACAACTCAGTACGTAAATTCCTTGTTGCAAAAGTTCAGGTCCCTAGCACCTACATAAACAGCTGGATGTCTCTGTAACCCCAACATTTGGGACTCAGAGCTAGATGGATCAAGGGATCTGGATGACCAAATAGTCGGGCTGCAATCTCAAGTTCCGATTCAGTGAGACAACCTGTTTAAAAGGGTAACATGGAGCAAGGAATAAGAAAGGCACCCTAGTGTAAACTTCTGACTTCAACACTACTCCCCCCTGCAAACACAGAATAAAGTTATTTAGTAAACAATTATGCAGAACTATGAAGACTTCCATACTTTGTAGATGTGAGGGGTATAAATAGAAAAAAAACACACAACCAGTAAAGTTAAAATGTGTATCCCTTTTGAAGATCAATCTTACTCGAAATATTCCTAGATACAAAGCAAGATGTTTAGCACAGCATTATTTGTATAAGCCCAAATCTGGGAACAAGCCAGGGTTGGTGGAACATACCTATACTCCTGGCACTCAAGAGGTTTAGACAGAGGACCTTGGGTTTGAGATCAGCCTGGGCTATGCAGTGAGACTCTGAAAAAAACCCAAAACCTAAAACTTAGCAACAACCAAAGGAAACCTTAGTATAAGCAAAACAAAATCTGGAAACAACCCAGATGTCCATCATCCAAGCAGAAGATCAATCATGGTATACTTCATAAGATAATACCACATGATAATAAAAACAATGGCTGCCATAGAGGTCCCCAGAGCAAATAAATCTTAAAAACTCAATTCGAGGGGAAGAAACAGACCAAAATAGTATACACTGTATAATTCAATTCATATGAAATTCAAAACAGGCAGAACTAAACGACATTATTTAAGACTGCAGGGTCAGCAAAAGCACAAAGCAAAGCATAGCAAGGAAGTTGATTATCAGACAACGAAAGGCATTTGATTAGGAAAGGGCCTGGCAGAGCCTCTGGGCACTCCCCAGGCCCCACTTCTCCTCCTGGGTGGTAGTCTTACTTACAAGATTTCACTGGGAAATCAGACTATATTTTCTATAATTTTCTATATCTATGTCTCTGACAATAAAAGTCATAAAAATTTTTATTGCTTTCTCCATAAGAAATGGTCATATTTTGAACTTAATGATGGTGCAATCAAATATGAATCTAAATATTCCTTCTATAACTTTAAAAGACAGTAGAATACACAACCAAGCACAGATGCGTTTACATTTTGACAAAGTCAAATGACTCTCACTTTCCTATGTATAAAATGTAAATTTTTCCTCATGTCTAACAATTCTTATCACCAATGACATATTTACATTAAAAACCAAATACAGACAAATATAAGGGATTCAGTTCCTCATATAAAATACAACACGAAAGTTATTTTCTATTGAAACATTAACCAGCTCAGTTGTGGCTGTTCTTGTTCGTGTCTTCTGGACACAGTTGCAATTGCCCAGTTTCATATTACCTCCTTTCAATCTTTTTTTAATCTTAATTTTATTTTTTACTTATTCACTTTACAGCTAGCTCACTGCCCCTCTCCTGGCCACCCCTCGCACAATCCTTCCCCTATGCCCCCTCCCCTTCTCCTCTGAGGAGGTGCCCCTCAGGTATGCCCCACCTGGTACATCAAGTCTCTCCAAGGCTAAGCCTTCCTCTCTCAAGGCCAACTGGAGTAGGGGCTATCCCAAAAGCTATTGCCTCCTTCCTATGTTAACTCATCTCACTGGTTTATCTCTGTCCATGGTCCACTCAGAGAAGTATTTAAACCTTTTCCCACTAGCCAATTTACACTTCTCAGAATTGGGAGGTAAAGCACAGAAGCAGTACTGTCACTCTCCATGGACCTGAGGTACCTAACATTTTACAAAATCTAAATATATCAAGGGTTCTGTACGTCCACTCCTCCAAAATTATTCATACATCCACATCAATTAGCCATTGTTTCAACACAGAAATAAGACTGAATTACCTGTGGTTCTCTAAACAGCTCTGGAGAAACAGTTGCTGCAAAGTGTGCAGTGGTCAAAAGATAAGGAGGAAAGGGGGAGCTTAGCTTGAAGAAGAAAGGTGAAAGGTTGCAGAAACGAAGGTCCAAAGAGAGGGAAAGAAGAATTATACACACACACACACACACACACACACACACACACACACACATACACACATACACAGGCACACAATTAGGCTAACAGCACAGTGAGTGGCGTCCGTAATCACAGAAACCTCAATTTTGGCAACACTTTTAAGTGTGTTTATAGAAAAAAAAAATAGAAAAGGTAATAGGTATCATCTTGCTAATAGCATGTGATACATTATGTTGTTGAGTGCAATTAAGTTGCTAAAATGCTACAAAATTCTGATTTCCATTAAATAAGACTGGCAACTTCCGAATCCCATCAGCATCCCAGAGACTGGAAAGTATAAGCTGAGCTGACTAATGCTCACAGAGACCTGGAGAGCCTAGGAGAGACAATGCATGCATGCATGCACAGGTGTGTGTGTGTGTGTGTGTGTGTGTGTGTCTGTGTGTGTGTGTGTGCTCATTTCATCTCCCAAATCAAATATAAACATAAACTATTAAACGGCGTATGTCTTCCTATGCCTTCTACAATAGTCTTTTTTTCTTTTTCCTTTTGTTGTACTATGATCAGTTAAAAATGGTTTTGTTTCTTTGGTTGGTTGGTTGTTTTTTTTTTTTTTAATTTTTGATGTTTGTTTCAATTCCATGGAGTAGGCTTACATTTTTATGTTCCATTAAAAAAACAATTTTTATTTCAGTGGCCAACATTCCATGTCTATCATGTAAAGAATGTCTATCATGTGGAGAATGTTACAAAAAATCAGAAGTCCACAGGCTGTGCCACATAAGATACAATAATAGTACCTATTGAGGTATAATCAGGTTCTATGTATAATTTTGTGAGAAAAGTAGTCATGTTGTAGGTGGGCAGTGACACAAATATCTGACTGTATACTAATTAGTGATTAAAAAATCCTACAAAAGCACAAGGTTCGACTTGCAAATTAAGGACAATAACATCAGGCAAAAGAAACAACAATGCGTGCTTCCTCAGGTGCTGTCTGACCCATTGCTAGCCTTGAAACCTCCACAGCTCTCCTCATGGGGTGCAAGTAGGGAGTTCAGTCAGCAAAGGATTGTGAGGGACACTTAGCTCACATCTAGACAAGGCTTGTGGATGCCCCTTGTTAGAAGTCCACACTGGGTAGTCCGGTTAGGAAGCCAAAGCTGAGATGACAAGTCAGGCACAGGGAAGACAATGGGCAGGGGGTGATGCGGGGGAAACTGTGTAACTCCTGCTGGATACTGGTTCATTATTATAATTCTCATATCACTGGACTTCCAATATCAGACTACCCCTACAAAAAGCATTTTGATTTAACATCTTGACTGATGTATATTTGATTAAGTCCACTTTTATATATGTGAAAAGCCTAAAAAAGTCAAATATGAAATACCTGTTGGCATCAGCTCTTAAAATCCCAGTGTAAAGATGTTTAAGTAAGGTTAGATGCTATTTAAATGGTTAACCATGAAAATATCATGTTTAAAGCAGGGTAGTCTGTAACTTTCTCTCAATAGCTGCCTTGTTATTAGCTTATAGATTTGTTTCAATTACACATTAAAGTTTACTTGTGTATAGGATATTACATCTACTTAACAAATATATACTGTAAATATCTTGATACAATTTACACACAAAAACCCTTCTTGTGAAATGAGATGCCAAAAAGAAACAATTTAAATACAAAAATAGAATTAGTTGCTATAACTTTTTTTGTAAGTAGAAAACCATTTATCAATTGAAACAAATTAAAGAACTATATTTTACCAATTTCAACATTTGTTTTCCATTTTGATCTATATGAACTACATAAAGTGGCTGGCTTTTCACAATGAATACCATCATAGGGTTGCAGTTGCCTATGAAACAGACTTGATTCCATCACCATTAAGAATGTCACAGATGTCCTTGTGGGATGGTGGAGCATCTTTTAGGTATATGCCCAGGAATGGTATAGCTGGGTCTTGAGGTAGAACTACTCCCTACCTTCTGACAAACCACAAAATCGATTTCCACAGTGGCTGTACAAGTTTGCACTCCCACCAGCAGTGGAGGAGTGTTCCTTTTGCTCCACATCCAGCCAACATGTGCTGTCATTTTTGACTTGTTCAACTATGTTCATAGCAGCTTTGTTTGTAAAAGCCAGAAACTGAAAATATCCTAAATGTCTCTCAACTGAAGAATGGATAAAGAAAATCTGATTCATTTGCAGAATGGAATAATACTCAGCCATTAAAAACAAGACATCATGATTTTTGCAGGCAAATAGATAGAACTAGAAAATATCGCCCTGAGTGAGGTGACCCAGATCCAAAAGGACATGCATGGTATGTACTCACTGATAAGTGAGTATTAGCCGTAAGGTACAGGATAATCATGCTACAATCAACAGACTCAAAGAAGCCAAATAACAAGGAGGGCCCAATGGAGAATGTTTGAATCTTTCTCAGAAAGAAAAACAAAACATATCATAGATCAGTGGAAGGAGGAAACTGAGTAGAACAGGGGAGGGTGGGGGAGCAGAGCAGGGGGTGGTGGTGGAAATTATATACTGGGAAAGCAGGGAAGAGAGAAGGGAGATCAGCAGGGGTGAGGGGGTAGGAGGGAACAATCTCTAGAATGTACCAGAGACCTGGGTTGGGGGAAGGCTTCAGAGGTTGGTTCTATGCAGGTGACTCTAGCTGAGACACATAGCGCTGGGAGATATGGATCCTGAAGTGGCCACTTTGGCAGGGCTTTCAATGGAGAAATAAGGACAGAAACCTACCCACAAAATCTCCAACCCAAAATGTGTCCTGCCTACATAATTTGCAGGGACAAAGATGGAGAAGAGACTGAGGAGATGGCCAGCCAATGACTGACCCAACCTAAGACCCATACCATTGGCAAGGACCAATCACTGACACTATTAATGATTCTCTGTTTGCTTGCTGACAGGAATCTAGCAAAACTGTCCTCTAAGAAGCTCCACCCAGCAGGCAATGGAAAGAGATGCAGAGACTCAGACTCAAACATTAGATGGAGCTCCGGGAGGCCACCAGAAAAGTTGGGAGAAGGATTTAGGGACTTGAAGAGAACAGGGACCCCACAGAAAGACCAATAGAGTCAACTAACCTGGACCTTTGGGGGTTCCCAGAGACTGAATCAACAACCGAAAAGCAAGCACAAGCTGGACCTAGGTTCCCAGCATATATGTCGCAGATAAGAAGCTTGTTCTTTATGCTGGTCCCCAAAAGAACTGGAGCAGTGGCTGTCCCTGAGCCTGTTGCCTGCCTGTCTGTGGATCCAGATCCCATGGACTGCCTTGTTTGGCCTCAGTAGGAGAGGACACACCTAGTCCCACAGCAACTTGATGTGTGGGTGTGTGACACCCAGGGTGGGGTTTCCCCATCTCAAAAGAGAAGGGGAAGGTGGAATGGGGGGAGAACTTGTGGGAGGAGGTAGTGAGAGGAGGGGAGGGGCTGCTACTGGGTGGTAAAGTGAATAAAAATTAATTAAAAATAATTATTTTTTAATTAAATAAAAAGAATGTCACAGATGTACTTGCTTCTGTGGCACATAGACTAAAAATGGGAATGATGGAGAGACGGCCATAGCCTGTGACTAAAGATGACACGCAAAATTGTCAAGCATTCCATTGTTTTAAATGCTACAGACTTGTCAGGTATTATCGCTCACATCTGTAATCCCAGTACGCAAGGTGCTGAGGCAGGAGGATTGCCATGAGCTCAATGGATGCCATTGCTAGATAGAAAGTTCCAGGTCAGAGTAATATCCTGCATCAAAAAAGACAACTACAACAAACTGGTTGTTGCTCCTGATGACACACTCAGCCAACTCCAGCCATGCACTGCGGTATCCAGCACAGTTTAAGAGGACAATAGGAGGAGCAGAAACAAACTCTACAGGCAAACTGGAAACTGGTATCCACATTTCTGGACCCATCAAGCAGGTGAGAGCAAGAACGAGTACCACGCACAGGAGAAGCTTGGAAGGCGCTGCTGGAGCATCCTTTGCAGGATGCTCATTCATCAGTACCTTGACAGCTCACAGGATGATGACTCAAGATGAAAAATGAACATTAGCAATTCAATCAGCTCAATCAAGCAGTGATTGAGGCACGACTCAACCGTGCGTGTAAAGAGGTTTTCAGACGCGCCCCATCTAGGGCTCTTATGTTTTCACTCGTATATACACAGAACAATGATTAAAAAAAAATCTGCATCTAAAACAAGTTAGAAAGACCTCTCTGTTAATAAAATTGTCAGTTAAATTAGCAGTAGTTTTTTTTTCTAGCTGAATATGATAATGCTGATGAAGTAGATATGTTTGAAACCCAGGGAAATGCAAGGATAGAGACCAGAAGCACGCTGATGAAGGAAAAGGTCATTACAAAAATACACGGATTTACTCACAAAGGGCGGCTTGGGTTCTTGGCACGCGGTTTTGTGGCCTTGTATACTGTGTATATATGAACTTGTAGGCATTTTTAAAATGAACTGAAAGATTTAATGTAATTACAGAAGTTAACTGGGCTAGGATAGGTAAGAGAATCAGAATCTAGAAACATACAATACCGTCTTAACTGAATCACTTGGATCTATATTTTTTTAAGCTGTTAGGTAAGATAACTGTATTTTTTCTTATTTTCCATAATTTGCAAATATATTTTTATAATTGACAAAGAAGTAATCAAGTAAATATATGTCAGGACAGTCTCTTTTGTGTGAGATGTTTACTGATGCCAATATTTTAACCCCATCTATGTGCATATGCCTCTTATCTTCCTTTGTCTTAAGAAAATAAAAACATTTTATGTTGATTTGGGGCAATCATTAGTTAAGGCATTGTGTAGGAAGAAAAGGTTATCAAATATGAAGAATAGTGTTTCTCTTTATGTTTTGAGAATTTGAGAATTTTGTACATGTGTGTTATGTGTATTGATCATGCTCACGCCTGATTCTCTCTACTTCAATTTCTTCCCTGTATCCTACACCACTACTCTCTCCCAATATCATGGCTGTCTGTTTGTCCACTCAAAATTGCCATCATACATATGGTGGTGGGGTCGTCTAATAGAGCATAGGTAGTCTTTCAGTGGGCCACATTCTAAAATGACCCTTCCTCTCCCAGTCATCAACTGCCAATAGCTCCTCAAGCTAGACTTTATGACTACTTTTCTGACTTGATCCTGTGCGGGTCTCTTGCTTGCTATCACAACTGATGTGAGTTCATACCAGTAACTGTCTTGTGTGCATCCTGAACCCCATTTCACTGTAGTCACCCACCCCCTACGGCTTGTAAAATCTTTCCGACCCCTCTTCTACAATGATCCCTGAATGTTGGGAGGACATGTTCTGATGTTCAGGCAACATGTGCCTAGATAAACTGATCAAAAGCAAACTGAACACATGTACAAATACCACTAAGTGGTTGATGAGACTACTTTTTTAAGTATTGTAGTTAAAATGTTTTCATTTTCCACACTAGGCTTCAAACTTCAAACTTAAACTTGAAAGTGAAATAATTAGAAAAGTATATAATAATTGTATTTAAATGCCATATATAATCACATATCAACTTGATTACCCATCTTTCTATCTGTGACCCAGTGGTGCTAGCCAAATAGCCCTATTAGTCTTGTCCCCTTTGAAGAAAAAAATGAAATGAAGAAGATAATGCAATAAATTTGTTGCCCTGATAACAGAAAATTTCTTATGATCAGCATTTTGTGAGAAATATCCATTCTTTCTTTCACCTAATCTTTTTCTAATAACACTCTTTACTTACTATTTTTTGAAAATTTTATACATGTATATAATGTATCTTAACCATATATAATCCCCATTCTTCCTCTCCAATTCTCCTCCAACCCCTCCCCAACATTTCCCTCCCAACTTCATGGTTTTAGTTTTTAAAGTTTCATTTATTAATTTTTATTTATGCATATGTTATGCCTACATGAGTTTATGCCCAGCATGTGCAGTATAGGCCAGAAAAACGTTAGATCCCCTGGAACTTGAGTTACAGGTGATTATAAGTCACCCAGTATGGGTACTAGGACCCAGTACCAGTATCTACAGGTGATTATAAGTCACCCAGTG